>NC_083760.1:11543346-11843346 GCF_963514075.1 Conger conger | reverse complement strand
CTCCCTCTCTCCCTCCCTCCCTCTCTCCCTCTCTCCCTCCCTCCCTGTAAACATTTAAGAATGAATAACCTGACAGACGCGTAGCCTACGTCTATCCAGCGCCTAAAATCAAACTTAGCAGGGTCGCGAGCACACACAAGCGCGCCGTTTGTCGAAACCGTTTATGCTTTCGCGGTGAAGAGTATGAGAGAAGCGTTTCTTTTGGAATTAAATATAACGGCATGACTCACATAAGCAGGTCTCCTGCCGTGAGCGCTGCGACGGTAAGAGGGATGGGATTAGGGAAGAAGCAGGACGAAGGGAGGTCACTGTCGACCGCGGAGTCAGCACCAGAGTAGGCTCTCTCTGGAAACGCGTTTGATTCTTTCCAATAAAAACCGTAATAAAAGGCCTATTCAAATCTGTGTCACTGCAGCACAAGTAGGACGTGGCTCTTTCACAAATGTCTGAACGCGAGGATGATGAAGTTTCCCCCGCAGGGTAGCCGCACTCTCGTACTGCACGTGACCCTACGCAGTGCTTTTTTCGACCACATCAAAGGCGACGCGTTTTCAGCATGAGAAAGTTCCGACTGCCCGCGCGCGCGTTTTCGTAAGGGAAAGATGCCCTTTCCAGCTTCGCGCGTCATTAGTTTCAGCTTCTCGTTTCCTGCCTTATCCTTCGCCTCTTTCGTTTCCCCTTCACGCCGCTGCTCTACTTACGCCGGGGCGTTGTGCGCAAAAGCGGGGTGGCGGCGCGGTATCTGTTCCCTGTTCCACAAAGCCCTGCAACGCCAATGTCATTGACACAGTGGCTGACCTACCCACAAGTTAAACTTCTCAACTGTACCTCCAAAGCGAGCGCTAAGTTTCTGTCACACGGGGAAGGGAGAGTTAGATCCAAGGGCCCAAAAAAAAAAAAAAGGCATAAAAAAGGTGACAATTGGGTTGTAAGTGCAGAGTAACCTGACAATTTTTTTCCCCAACAATAGGACAGTCAGAAGCAGTATCAGTTATGAAGAGGTCCACAGCTGAGGGCACCATGGCAGGGATTCGAACCCCCACCGATGCAGGGCACTTGCATGTGGCTCGACAGTCAGCTACCCCATGGACCGCATCACACACCTCACCCGAGATCACACCAGCTCTTCACATGCCTGCAGTGCGGGAGCACATAAACAAAAGCAACTCTGCCTGACTGTGGCATGAAACATCCAGAGTTCAGGGCAGCCACGAGTCTTCGATAGCGATCGTGCCCGCTGTCACATGCAGCCTTCCCCTACGTCCCACTGAGAGGTTCAGCCAGTCATTTTTTCTGAGAGGAAACCGCTGTCAGCTGACACACAGGAACACCCCCGTGTCTATGAGGTAAAAATAATTTTATCCACTTCGCCTTCGTGATTTCAGGAACACAACTTGCCCAGTGTGGGAGCCCAACATATCGCCTGGAATTCAATTTCATTTAAAGCTAACCAATTAAAACTCGCTAAATATAACAGCCTGTTTGAAAATGCTACACCCGCAGCTAACCTATGGCCTTCAATTTTCAGAAGCTGTACATAAAAACGGATGAACTGTATAGTTTTTTAAAAATCAGAATTACATACATAAATGTCCATTTTTATATTGAGCTGGTACTACTTCATTACTTGAGAAATGAAACTACCATTAAACAATAAATTCAGAAAGACAATCAGGTGATATAGGCCTAGATATCCACAACTGCTATGGAGATAACTTACTTTAAGTGTATATTTTTTCTGTCGACCACAAGCTTGCAAATGCACGATACCTGCCATTGTAAAACTGTCAAAAACCTCTGTAAATATGCTGAATTGCACACAAATGCTGTCTGGGACAATTAAAAACATGACAACTTGAATAAATATAAAAAAATCTAAATTATACAACATAAATATAAAGTAAACTAGCCCTGTAAATAGCTTCTTTTTTTTTTTTTTTTACAATGAGGCCACATTATTGATCCATTAAACAGTAGGCTTTATCTGATTTGAAAGGGCTTCAAAATCAATGCACTAATCACATGGTGATTTTGCCTAATTGAAGCCATACAATCAGCTCAATTAAATAATTTAGATTTCTAATGGAAGCAGGATCATAAGACACTACTGAATCAGACCTTCTCCTCAGCTTAGAATATCACACATTACCAACTGCCAATCTGAAAGAGACAAAATGGAGTATGTTGGATGTTGGACAAAAGAGATCCAGCAGAATAAAGTTAAATAAGTGTATAATGATAAACTGAGTCGGACATGAGCTTGAAATAGACCTTCATCCAGTGTGGGTCGCAGGCCAGCCAAAGCTGGGGGGCCAAACCCTGGTCAATGATGGTGATCTTAGCCCTCCTGCAGATACACGGACTGAAGAAGGCCGACTCATCCACCCAGAGTACACTGTGTGAGTCACACATCAAAACCCCTGACATTGTCACACAAACACTTATGCTGAATCAGCTGGTAAACATGTCTCTAGTTATAGTTGAGCATCATGGGAGATGGAGAGAGAGAGAGAGGGTTTTCCACAAGACATGCAAGATTAAACCGCTCTTTTTCTCCAATACTCCAGTGAACTGGCCGCATTACCCACTTATGGTGTTTAATAGACACGCGGGCCTATGTTGCGTTGAGAGCACTACTGCTGAAACCAGTCCCCTCTCCACACAGCAAGCTCATTATACATCAATAACAGCGGGCCTATGTTACATTAACAACCGAAATCGCCAAAGATGCAACTTGCGAAAGGCAGTGACTAAATAAATCACCGAGGGCAGTTTCAACGAAGACAACTTTACTCCATAAATCAAAAGACAATTCCATCGCCTCTTGCGAGATAAACGCGCGAGCGATCAATCAACGCCCCGCGTTCAGTACAGTATCCTAAATTAACTGACAGGATTCGGATGGAGGGCGGCACGGATGGCGCAGTGGGTAGCACTGCTGCCTCACAGCAAGGAGGTCCTGGGTTCGAATCCCCGTCGGCCAGGGCCTCTCTGTGTGGAGTTTGCATGTTCTCCCCGTGTTTGCGTGGGTTTCCTCTGGGTACTCTGGTTTCCTCCCACAGTCCAAAGACATGCAGGTTAGGCTGATTGGAGAGTCTAAATTACCCACAGGTATGAGTGTGTGAGTGAATGGTGTGTGTGCCCTGCGATGGACTGGCGACCTATCCAGGGTGTATTCCTGCCTTTCGCCCAATGTATGCTGGGATAGGCTCCAGCTCCCCTGCGACCCTGTTCAGGATAAGCGGGTTAAGATAATGGATGGATGGATGGATTCGGATGGAAGGGCCCGGGGCGGACAGCAGTGAGCTCCCGGAGACTGCGGAAGCGGTGTCCTGCTGTCGTGAGTCACACGGAGCGTGACGCGGAGTCAGCGTCCACGTGAGTAACGTGCGCTTGCCCGGCGGAGGCTCACTCACCACGACCGCTCCCTTCCTGAGGGGCGTGTCCGGTCCAGGCCAGACCACCGGGTGCAATGATGCACCTGATAAAGTCTGGACCTGACTCCAGTGCTGACCGTAGGATATCGGCTGGGTTTCGATCCCAAATTGTGTGCTTTCCTCCTGATGTTTCCTCCCCTTGCTTCAAGGGGGGGGAAGTCCCCAAAATGCCTGGATGAAATATTGAGCCTACGCCAAGTGGGGGTTCAGTTCCGAATTATGAAAGGGAAGGGGGAAATTATAATCCCTTGCTCCCTTGTTTAGCCTCCCTCCTGCCCTCCTGCAAGGATGGGAATCCCATAATGCAGTGTTGCATGGATGAACAAGAGAGGAGCGAATCAGTGCGCTTTCAGACAGAAGAGACGATAATTTTTTTGGGAGGTTCGGGAATAATTCATGAGCGCATGTTGAGGAATGGGAGGGGGGGATTAAGAACAGAGAATTTGACTTTGTCAGACACTTTGGCCTACATGTTTTTTTTTGTTTGCGTTTTTGAGTTAGGTTTTTATAAGACCGGCTGGTGTGTTTTTATTATCACTAAAAATAAGCTAGGCAGGTTCATGGATTATTCATAAACATTCCCAAGTCATCCGATGGAAAAAGAAAACAGTTGCACACAGAGCCGAGGTATATAGGTTTCCAAGGGCAGTTCAGCTCCATTTTGGTTTGCTCATCGTCGATCCTCCCCTGCAGAGCACCTGTTAAGTTTGCTTGCTGCGCGTCACAAATGTAGTCAGGAGGTGCCTCCCTCGAGGGAAGGCTGCAAGGGAAGGGAACGCGCTAAAGTGGAATCGAACTCGGCCTTTGTCTTCAGTGTTAGAGGGAAAGGCCCTTTCATTTGGCAGGGTGTTCCCTCTCTCATCATACGATAGGGCCTCCTGCGGACCACGGGCTGCCTGCAGTCTGCAGGTGTAAGCGACCCAGCCCCCGGGGAGGGAGCTGCCCATGTAGCGGTGCCCCAGAGCCGGTGGGCTGGAAAGTGAAAATATGGGCTGTCGAGATGGTTGTGGACTGTGTTTGTGACACCCAAACGAATGAGTAATCTACCAATCAATGCAAGTGTTTCAGAAACAAACTCAAATAGCTGCCCTAAACTGAGAGGGTAGTACAAAAAAATATATATGTTTCAAAATTTGGATTAAATAAGCACTCGATCAATGGACAACACACATTGAGTGTACTATAAACTGGATTTAAGATAGTCAGACCTTTATCAAGCATATTCTTTGAAGGGCCCAGGCTCTAGATGCATTTCTAAATGCATCAGGGAACGTTCGACGTAAAGGAAACATAGATGACCGGACTTCAGCCGGCATTGAAAACATCTGTCAAAAAGTAAATACGCTTCAGGCCGTCGACAGAGCTCGACGGATCAAACGTACCGCGGCGTGCAGCAAGGGCCGGCGCTCGGCACGGCGAGAGAGAGCAGGGGTACTCTCACACGCATGTCCCTCTGCATTCCTCAGAGTTCAGCGCACCTAGGCGTTTCGCCGGGGCGCTCATGCGCGAACGGCGGTCCAAACCTGGCGCGGTCACAAAGGAAGCAGCCTGCTTGGGAACGCTCCAGTCGGCCGGCATTGTCACGGGAAGGACCGACCGCCGAGCTTACCGCGGGCCCGGGACTGCAATAACCACAATAACGAAGTCTAGATTACGAAACGGAATATAACGAACGCAAAGGCTTCCGCCATAGCAGGTTGCAGCTCGGCGAAGCTGAAGAAGTAGCCCGTAGCAAAGCGGGAATTCCACACTCCCCCCGACACTAAATCGGGGGGCTCTTCCTGTGTTTAGACTGAAACGCTAACGCTGACATTAGCTCGCAGACGGACACCCTGGCTGAACTGAGCGGGATGAACGGTCGGCCGCTACATCTTGTTTATGATGGATAAGGATTAGAGTGCTATGCTGGAGACTGGACACTCTGAGTGCCAGTGGTGATCGCTGAAATTTCTTGGCTCGATCACGGAAATTCGACCAAGCAGTGTAGCTGGCAGCTTAGTGACTGCCAGCCTCAGCCTCTCCTCTCCTCTCATCTCATCTCATCTCATCTCATCTCCCGGGGGCTGCGTTTCCATTTACTAATTCACAATTTATTTTATATATATATATATATTCACAAAAGATAATTTAATTTTGCAATTTCACCATTGCTTCTGGTTTTTAAAAAATTTGTATTGTTCAAAGTCTGGGTTTACCTGTCGATGAAATAACTACTATATGCTACTATACTGAAAAACAACGGTGTTTTAAGCTACAGGTTAAACTGAAATCTGGAAGCCCGACATACTCCACTCCATTATCAACTGATGACCACATTATCAGCGTTTCTTCAAGGTCTGAGAAAGCCTGTACAATCTCCTATCTGACCTGTTATTCTGGTTTTTTTATCTGCCGCTGGAAAGAGATCGGGTCATGAGGTCTGGAGTAACGCCACTCATTGTCACAGGATTCCCCCCCCCCCCCCCCAAATTAGAATATGGCAAAAGGGAAGGCCAGCTCATTTTAGGCATGTCCCTTTACAGAAACAAATATTCAAGAGAGCACAGACAAACATGCCAGACCAATACAGCTAAACCCTGATGTGTTTCCCCCTGGGATCCACCAGCTGAGGTGTGTAGCCAGGCGGCAGACTGTGCCCAGGTAAATCACAGGGTTTCCAACCAATCAGAGGAGTCGTTACAGCCTGATGGTGAATGGGGCACTTACAGACTGAACCGCTTCCTCCCTGGGTGAAACTACAGTCAGCTACGTGAGACCTGGCGCGTTTTCTGGGCCCTGGTCTCGACAGAGTCAGGACAGAGGAACATGTCAGTGCTGAGAGCTTGTGCTCTCGTGCTTCATGTTTCCATTTTGTAAATTTGTGTCCCACCAAACAGGAAACAGCAGAGATTTGAGACAAAACTAACATAGAATTAGATGTTTTAAGACAGTTCCAATGCTATCTGACTGGTGGTCCCTGGGAACAGCCTGAATATAACATGTGGACATGAATGTCGAAAAAATGAAAATTGCGAGACAACATATACTCGGATTGCTAGACCATTTGATAATTTGTCAAACGTGCCTTTAATATGGTTAACAAAATGAACATCAGAAGGTTAAAATTCAGTGGTCTAAATGCCAATGCTATGCCTATGCGGAACAGAAGCCAGTGATTGGCTGGCAGAAGTAAGTAGTCACAGACAGGGAGACAAGGCACCGCCTAAAGAACTTCACAAGTCACATGCACTAGGGAGTAGCTGCCTCACGTAAACAGTCGGTATTCAAGGCGCCCTGTACTGGAATTCATTTCTGCCACATAGGAGAAAGAGGTGCTGAACCTGTAATCTGAGAAATTAATTTCTCATCACTTTGCCCCAACCTCCGGGGAGGATAACTAAAGATTTTAAACAACGTTACAAATCCCCTAGAACTGCACAGACGGCCTGCACACGGCCCCCCCTTTGTCCTGCTGCTCTGTAGAACCCCTTTATCAGCCCACTTCAGTAACAGACACCTCTTCATAACGAAGCCCCCTCCCCTGTCACACAATGCCATCCATCTCCTGCCTGTCGTTTGGCATCCTTGCGTTTGCCTGCACTCTAGCAAATTACCATGAAAAAATGAAATCCAGACTTTGCCAATCACCCGGCAGAAGCTTCAGGACTGCCTCTGCAAGTGATTCGAAAAACACAAAAAAAACACATGCGATCGTTGTCTCAATTCACCACAGGTTATGACCTACATTCAGGACAGTATCATTAAGCACGCTGAACTCTTGCTTCAGTGGAACGGTGCATTAGGGATTTGGGACCAGGTAACTGTGGCTTTTAACATCTTACTTCATAAACAAAATGACTGCAAAACAGAGCAGTGTCGGGAAATATAGAGCACACCCTTCAGAGGTCGCAAACAACAGACGATTTCTAGCAGCAGCAGGTTCTCCCCCCCCCCCCCCTTACACACAATTAATGTAATTACACACTTTCGAATCCAACGTCACGTCTACGGCGAAAGGTGTCCTCCCCGTTCATCGAACCCATTGCGCCATTGTGCAAAGAGTGAGTGATTTTCTGCACACCCGCTTTTGTGCTCCTGGAATTGTACAGCACTGAGAAACGGTGATGTAATGCTCCTGCAGGTGCTTCTGATTGGCCCGTGCTTTTAAATGCCAACTCCGGCAGACCTCGGCATCTGAACGAAGCTCTGCTCTCCACTGACAGAGCCGAAAGAGGCACTGAAATATCCCTCCCCATTATGTGCGCCCCCCCCCCCCTCCTAAATACTGTTTATGGGAGCTGGAAACCCAGCGGGCAGAATGCTTGCAAATCTTGCAAATGATGGCGTCTGAAGCCAGAGGAAACTGCAAGAATTGTCCCACAAGTTGAACACTGCTCCGCTCTTATGACCGACCAAACAAAGAAGTAGTCCGCACTACGAGAATAACTGTTCAACAAATGAATTGACTCTCAATATGAATACCAAGAAAAAAATAAAAATGTATGTGTATATTCACAATTTTCCCCAGGTCCACCCAATAAATTCTGTATGACAGGTCTAACGAGTATGCAATGTTTACTTGACCCTTTTATGTACAATACTTCCACTGTCTATTGACGCTTGAACCACTGGTATTAATTACCAAACTGTACCAACTAACATCCATTGTATTACGAATGAGGAATCCAGCTTGAAATGCTCTTCTAAAAAAAAAAAAAAAGGTCCATGCATGACCATTCACATCCTAATTATTTATGCAGTGTCCATTAGTTGCTTACTAATGACATACTCTTGCTAAGTGAGAATTAAGTAGGTCTTCATTATATTCCAAACAAGCAGCTTCATTTTAGATTTCAAGTAAAATACTTAGTAGCATTGCCATTTGGATCATCTCTAAATGTAGCAACACCCGCAACATCAGTAGTCATTAGCCAAAAATATTAAGTTATAGAAACTTTGTTTAAAAAACATTTGGGGAAACATCATAGTGACACAGTTGACCTACGTTTTAGACCCAAAGACAGTGCTGACTGCATATGAATGTATACATATGTATCCGTCGTCAGATTTTTTCTTAGAGAAATTTATGACAGCAATCAGTCTGGGGAAGAATAACATGCATGCAGATTTACATTTCCACTGACGGTGCAGTGTTGGGGGCAACAATGAACCCGATCATGTCTTAGCAGCGCAGCAAATGATACGAGAAAAGCACATAAGACCTTTCAGCAAACGACTTGCCCCCAAATATGCGATATAAAGGAGACTACTTCATTTTGGGGGTGGGGGGCGTGTGTGCAGAACCAAGGCGTATTGAATTATGTCGGATTACTAAAACGCACAACTGTTAAACAATGGCATTGTTTTTCAATCAACGGAAAACAGTGGATCGTTTACCCTCTTGAATAAGCCAACCTCCAACTTACTTACTTTGCAAGGCATTCTGTTTGGGCAAGTGCTTTTCGAAAACAAAAAGAATGGCCATCATGCAATTCAGCGCAGTGGATTTAAGTAACTGCACCGACTACCAATCACACAAAACCGACTCGTAAACACCCATATATCAAGCAATATGCAGAGGTGGCTGAGTGAAAAAAAAAACTGAAATATTAACTATAAGCACTGCAACTTGACCAGAAGAAAAAAAGGTTTATCTAGAACTATCTATGCTATCCATGAACAAAACGACTGACGGCAAGCTAAGTGCAGTGTAAATGACCCATTGTTACAGACCTAAAACCTTGTCTTTAGCCATTTCAACTAGGAAGATACAGTAAAAATATAAATGCATATCATATCTTACCTGTGCAAAATACAGATTTAGCAGACACAGTGTGAAGAACTGCAGGCATACGGGGAAGCAGTACAAAAACCAGTAAGGCAAAGGCTGTAATTGGTTCGCCTGAACAACGTTCTTGAAGTAGAAAGAAAACAACGTAGTCCTCAGCGCTGACCACAGCAGACAGAGAAAAAGAAAAACACTCTGATAGCTGAAGCGCTTGTGGCCATAGTGCAAAATGAGCCAGAGTTGCAGGTAAACAAACACAAAGAGCAGCGAGTACAGAATCGTATACACAACGGTTAGTCCGAGCTCCACTGAAGGGGGCACCGCAGCTCGGATCGGTTCATCAGTTGTGTCCGTTACAGACGTAAAAACACTGAGACTGACCTGGTTGTCGGTTAACAACATAGCTGATAGGTAAAATATATCCACAGCTGTCTAAATATCTACTTACAACGATTAATTTTAAAACAATAAAAGGCCTAAACTTTTCATTTCTCTTTCTTTGAAATTGCTAAAAAATAATAATAAACACCAACATACGTGAAACTAGCGAGCTATATTTAAAATCAACTAGTGCTGCAAAATAGCGTAAGCGACCTACAAAACAAATTGTTACAGCTACGGTTAAAAAAGAGACAAACAAGAAAAACCCTGCACAGCAGCCCCGCAATCTCTGTTAAGCAGCTCCTTCTGTGCAAAAAAACAACTCTGGAGAAAGGGAGACGTGATGGGGGGAGCGATCAGCTGAGCAAGACTGCAATTTCAGATCCGCCCCCTCACCAATCGGCAACTGTTCTCATGTTCAGTGCTTACACCATATTGGCTCCCAATCAATGCAATGCCGAAAATCGCTGTTATTAGAGCCAAAATGGATTCGAACATTAGCCCTTTTCCTCGTAATAAACACATAACTCCAAATCCACGCCTACTAAATTCAAAGGTTTTTTCGTTGGTCGGACTGGCACCAGGCCTTCCCTTTTGTACATTTCAATTGGTTGTCGATGATATCAGATTCAAATGTCCAGCCTCCCGAGGTCTGCTATTGGTTTCTTTCACCACGTGAAACTTAAACCACATCTTAAAAAAAGAATTTTTTTTATTGGTTTATTTGGACTTCCGGGGAATTTCATATTATCGGAAGTTACAATTTGACCTGGAGCTTGTGTTCTCACTTATAACGTGGAACAATCATTTTTCAGTGTTTATATATTAATATCACACTCAAATAATGAATTGCATGAGGTAACGTTGTCGTTAGTACGCATTCGTATACGCATAGTACGTGTCATTCGTAGGTGAGTGCCAGCTTGCAAGCTAAGATTAACTAATTACCTAGGTAACTTATGCAAGCTAGTTAACATACAGTAGTTCTATGTTATCTGGCGGTAACGTCGTTACATCTCACCTTTACAGATTGGTTTACTATGGCGTGGGTTTGTTTCATTGTTTTCCTGCTGTGTATACAAGAGTCATGCATGACAGAAGACACGTCGAAGCTGGTTGAGCATTCAAAAGCAACCTTTCTTCAGACACTTCAGTCTGGGAAGACTTCATTCGTTTATTTTGGAAACGAAGGTAAGCAATTCGAAATGCAAAACAGAAGAAAGTAAGCATGTAAAGTCAACATTGTCATTGCATTAAACAAATAATTGTGACACCTAAGAAACTTTCCCAGTGAAGTGCTAAATTGCAAAAGTGTCGACGTAATTGACGCTTAGTCCAGCCTGGATTGTGTTAAAATCAGTCCAATATGGAGCACATTTTAAGAAACGTTAATCAATAGAGAAATTGAAATCGGCGAAATGGAAACGTTGCTCCATGGATTCATTGGAGACTGGAGGATAACATTTATTTATTTGCGACCAGGAGAAGAAACATAGATTCGAACTCGATAGATTGTACAATATGATTCTGACAATGGAAGGGACAACCTTTCAATTAACGACTTTGCAATAGGATAGCTTGGTCAGAACAGCACGAGAAGAGTCCACAGGTGAACTCTATTTAATTATAGATCAGGTAATTCTGTACAGCCAACACATTTTTATCAATTCGTCTGGCAACTAAAATAGATTTAGTGACAACATAAGAACATTTGCACAGAACATTTATTTTTTTATGGACCCGTGACCCACTTTGCAGGAACTCTAATTTACAAACTCATGTCTTGCAAATCACATTGGCTTTATAATCAGTGACCTGGTGCCCAACTTGTCATGATATAAATTGCTTGCCAACCTGATCTTACCCTATCTATCTATATTGTGTTACTTTAACTGATCAATTGTAATGCGCTGGGTGTATTTTTAGAATTTCTTGGATGAAATGTCAAAATTACTTTTCTGAGCAGCAAGCTCAAATCTTTAAAGGTTTAGGAAATGTAATCGATGAACTTGCTAGCTAGAAAATGTGTGTGGAGGTCTGCTGCCTACTTTAGCTAGCTCAGACTCTGGCCATGTGTGTTTGCAGAATTGCTTATTCCTTATACATCACATACATACTTCATACAAATCGCACATTATTTATTCATTCATTCATTCATTCATTATCCTAACCCGCTTATCCTGAGCAGGGTCGCAGGGGGGCTGGAGCCTATCCCAGCATACATTGGGTGAAAGGCAGGAATACACTCTGGACAGGTCGCCAGTCCATCGCAGGGCACACACACACCATTCACTCACACACTTATACCTACGGGCAATTTAGACTCTCCAATCAGCCTAACGTGCATGTCTTTGGACTGTGGGAGAAAACCGGAGTACCCGGAGGAAACCCACGCAGACACAGGGAGAACATGCAAACTCCACACAGAGAGGCCCCGGCCGACGGGGATTCGAACCCAGGACCTCCTTGCTGTGAGGCTACCCACTGCACCATCCGTGCCGCCAATCACACATTATTTTCATTATTTATTTCAGTTCTCGTCAGTAGAAAATAAAACTCATGAGAAATAAATGATTGCTTTCCTTTTTTCTTTTTTCTCTCTCTCCAGTTCCGCCCACAGTTGGGCTCTTTCTTCAGCATCTGAAGAAGTCTGCAGATGCGCTGGAAGATTATGGAATTTCGGTAGCTAAGGTAACAAAATATCTTTAATTTGGTAATTGTATTTAATTTCATACTTTTCATACTTTTCATACTTTTCATACTTTTCATACTTTCATACTTGGTGATTATGGAGAATAAATAATATGGAATGGCAAGAGAGGAAAATGATGATTACAAGCAATATATATCCGCGGCAGCCTAGTGGCTCAGGCACATGACTGGGACCTGGAAGGTTGGTGGTTTAAGCCCCAGTGTAGCCACGATAATCTCCACACAGCTGTTGGGCCCTTCAGGCCCAGAACCCTGCATTGCTTCAGGGGGGATTGTCCCCTGCTTAGTCAACTTAATCAACTGTAAGTCACTTTGGCTAAAAGCATCAGCTTTTAGCTTAAGTTATTATCGTTATTGTTGTTGTTGTTGTTATTATTATTATTATTATTATTATTATTATATTTTCAGTTCTCATGGTTACAAAGATTTATTTGCAGTGTATGTTTTTTTCAGGTGAATTGTACCAAAGAAAGGGTGCCAAATTATTGCACAGGTGAAAAGGTGTTAACAAAAGTATATTTATTCCGGTATGTTTACCAAATTTATTATTTCATATTAAGCTTGTTTTTTGTTCTTTTTGTGATATTCCTTCATAGGTTTTACTCTTTTTAAATTCAGAGTATAATGTATGGTTGTATGTCAATGTGTCAATTTCATGTCCCATCCTGTAGGAAGCATAGGTGTAATATATTGGTGTTGTATTCTTTTGTACAACTTCAAGAATGGATGAACATATTCTGTCTTTTTATTTTATTTTAACAGAGGACCCAATGTCCTGAAGAACTTTGACATAGACACTGTGTTTGATGTCGACGCAATCGTGGCTCACGTTCTGTTGTGAGTAACCAGTTTTAAACCTTTCTTTCCTGTCGTTTCTTGTCCTTATTACCACTTGTATACCCCAGTAGGCCAGTCCGCATCAGGCCATGTCAAGCCGTGTTGACACTGTTTGAACTCTCTCCCGCCACAGCGCAGTGCTCTTTGATGAGGTGAAGTACGTGCAGACCCCAGCAGAGCTGCTGAACATCGAGAGGGTCGCAAAAGGCCTGGCTGATGTCGTACTGGCTTATGTTCAGATTCTGGGGTTGCCAGGTGCGTATGTCCTGCTGGCTTGTCTTCAGATACTGGGGTTGCCAGGTGCGTATGTCCTGCTGGCTTATGTTCAGATTCTGGGGTTGCCAGGTGCGTATGTCCTGCTGGCTTGTCTTCAGATACTGGGGTTGCCAGGTGCGTATGTCCTGCTGGCTTATGTTCAGATTCTGGGGTTGCCAGGTGCGTATGTCCTGCTGGCTTGTCTTCAGATACTGGGGTTGCCAGGTGCGTATGTCCTGCTGGCTTATGTTCAGATACTGGGGTTGCCAGGTGCGTATGTCCTGCTGGCTTATGTTCAGATACTGGGGTTGCCAGGTGCTTATGTCCTGCTGGCTTATGTTCAGATACTGGGGTTACCAAGTGCCTATGTCCTGCTGGCTTATGTTCAGATACTGGGGTTGCCAGGTCCATATGTCCTGCTGCCTTATGTTCAGATACTGGGGTTACCAGGTGCATATGTCCTGCTGGCTTATCTTCAGATACTGGGGTTGCCACATGCAGAATTCCTTAAGAGGAGCTTTAACATGTCCGTTTTTCTCTCTGCTCACTTAGTGTTGTGATTGCTTCCTTGTATATTCAGATATATGAGTACATAGTCACGTTTTCCTTCCCCATCTGGTTCTGTTAAACGGGTCGACGCACAGGCATGCACCTCTGATCTCTGAATCAGAGAACAACCTCCACCTTAACATCACTGGCCTGCAGTGAACATAGTCAGGGCTCATCCTTGGGCTCATTCCAGTCCTTTATTTTTCACCACCTTCTTCCTTTCCTCGTGTCCTTTCCTTGCTCAGCAAAGCAAAGGGAGCCTACTGGCTCCTCGATTTAGTACGTTGGAATGTCTTTCTAGATGGCAGACCTCCGGGTCAGGCTAGGAACAAGGAAACAAGGGAGGATTAAATAAGCGATTGGAACGAGGCGCTAGTCTCACTCTCAGCCTCGTTGCTGCAGACGTGAGTCCGACTGAAGCCGTACCTTCGGCTCTCCTCTGTCCTCACAGAGCACAGGGCCGTGATGGAGGCCATGTTCGTCTACGGTGCCAAGTATCAGTTTGTGCTGACCACGGGAGGGTCTGTCCTGAGCCACATGGGGTGAGTCGCTTCGCCTCCCATCGCCTCCTGGTTCCTGGGCTCTCCCGGGCGTGCTCAGTCTGAGCCACTCGTACGGCTGCCTCGCAGGAAGAGAGGCCCTGAGCAGAGGTAACGTGCTGTCCCCTTTCCCTGTAGCTCAGAGCTGCCTGACCCTGTTCCTGCTGATATACAGGGGTACCTCGATTTTTTACAAACCTTCTATTTAAGAATTTCAGCATTTTTAGGGACGTTTTTTCATTTGACGAATGGAGTGTTCACTTTTAACGAAATTTTACATGGAGAAAAACGTTTATTATTGTGGCTACACCGACTTTGTGGGTCCCAGTCACGTACCTTAACCACTACGCTACAGACTGCCCTATTCAAATGGTTTCACTTTACCATCTACAGTAGCCTAATGTGCATTAGCACATTTACCAGTTTTAACTCAAATGGAGGGCAAAGCTCTGGGATTTACTCAATTACTCAATTTAACAGTTACTCCAGCCAAAAAGTGAAGTTCACCTCAATTTGAAAATGGAGATTACATTTAAGCATGGAAGAGTGGTAGATTCATTTACAAACCGAACGTTAAATCTGCCCTTGTATTGATCTACTACTTCGGTTTGCAGATGTTTAAATTTTCTACTTTTCAGTCGTTGTGATTGCACTGATCATTTCATTTCGGGTGGCTGAGAGGAACATCACATTAGCCACCATTCATTCGCATTGCTGGCCATAGGCACAACGTTGGCAGCCATGTTTTGTTTACAAACTTAAAATGTGTTAAATTGTTTTTTTTTCTTTATTGTTATCAAATGCCCGGAACATATCTCTATTAAAACAATGATGAATGCTGTTCAGTTTACAAAATGTTGGTTTATGAACAGTTTCTCAGGAACTTAACCCCTTCGTAAATCAAGGTATACCTGTACCTTTCTGTTGCTCCAACCCTAACAGAGCACACCTCATTCAACAACTAGAGCAGGGCTGCCCAACCCTATTTCTATAGATCTACCATCCTGTAGGTTTTTACTCCAACCCTAACAAAGCACACCTCATTCAACAGCTAGAGCAGGGCTGCCTAACCTTGTTCCTGGAGATCTACCATCCTCTAGGCTTTCACTTCAACCCTAACAAATCACACCTTCACACATTCAATAGCTAGAGATCTTGTTCAGCTGCTTGTTCAGTTTTCATAACACCCCCCCTTCCCCCATATACAGTGTGGATGACCCCTCCTCCCTCCAGTCTGGCCTGTGGTTTCTGCACTGCAAGGGGGCGGAGAGTCATTCAGACCCCTGCCACCACACTGTGCTGAAGAGACCCCTCACCACCCTCAACATCTACGCCTTCCTGCAGCTGATGGAGGCTCCGTTGTTGGTGAGGTGTATCCATGTAATATGACGCATGGTTTGGTTCTGCCTGCACAGGGCTCAGGTGACTTAATACTCATTAATGAGGCACATTGCCAGTTTTTACTTGGGAAGAAAAATAAGTTGTTGCAGAAGTGTGGGAAGAAGTTGTAATGAGCCTGTAGCAATGTGGTTTCTAATACGACTAGGATGTCACCCACCCACAGCCAGCAAAGGGCAGGATAGCTAGCAAATGGCAGCTGGCATGTTCTCCTGGAACTAGTCAAATTGCAATGTCTGTAGAATGCAATGATGATTAAAAACTGATCCAGTTGTTTGCAGTTGCTGGCTGAACTGGTGTAAGTAGTAGAGGAGGGATGGCCAAGTCCTGGAGGGCTGGCCTGCCTGCTGGATTTTGGCCAACCTTAGTTTAATTTGACAGCTCTGTAAACTACCCTGCTTCAGTCCTGTACTTGAGCACCTTAAATCTTTAGGATGCACTTGCAGTCTTCTGCTATGACTGGTGCGTACATATATACAGCTGCCAGATCAAGATATGCTTAAGCTAATTATATAATTCAGAGCAGAAGTTTGCACAAAATCCTGAACTGCATCAGCCTGCTGTTGTTCACCTCTGATGTAGGCCTGTAGTGTAGTGGTTAAGGTAAATGACTGGGACATGCAAGGTCGGTGGTTCTAATCCCGGTGTAGCCACAATAACGGATCGCACAGCCGTTGGGCCCTTGAGCAAGGCCTTTAACCCTGCATTGCTCCAGGGGAGGATTGTCTCCGGCTTAGTCTAATCAACTGTACGTCGCTCTGGATAAGAGCGTCTGCCAAATGCCAATAATGTAATGTAATGTGTAGAGAAGTCGCACGGCCTGTCTGCCCCTTATGGACGTGCAAACCCCGTTTCTCCCTGTCAGACAGAGGCACAGAGAGACCCCTCTGAGGTGGAGACTGTCCACAGCCACCTCCGCACCCCCCTGCTGTTCCTCTTCACCCAGGCCGACACCCTGGCCCTGGATCGCGAGTCCGCAGAAGGCCTAGCCTGGAGGCTGCGTGGTGAGGCTGGCCTGGTGCTCATCCACAGGTCAGTACCAGCAGAGGGCGCTGTGGAGCTGTAGACAGGGCTGCGGGCTGGTGATGGTGGCGGTATGAATACTGATACTAGTAATGTAGCCCATAGGTAATGTTCAACTCCGGTTAATCTTGTGCTGGATTACTTTGCATGTTGTTGTCATACATATAAAACATTCTCAATACACACGTTCACATCAGTAACCATCAAGGTCAAGATGTAGAAATGGTATGCACCACGTAATCATGGTGTGCACATAAAAGTAAAATTGTAGGAAGGCGTCCCATTAAAAAGTTTGTATATTGAGGATTTTCAGTTGCAAATTAGCATCCGTTAGCTATCCTTTTTCCCCTGTACCATATAGTGCATATCTAGCTTTACCTGTCATTTAATACTTACTCTGTAGCATGTTACCAACCTTACCATGTTCCTTACCACACAATAACATGCAAAACAAAGCAGTTTCTCATTTTATTTTATTAAATTATATTCAAAACAACACAAAGGAAATGCTATAATTGAAGTTCTGAATAATTGTTGCTTATTATTCTTCCGGGCAGGGACAGCCCAGGTGTGAAAATTCCAAGAGAATACAACGCTGCGTATAGATTACCTGGAGAGGTGGGTGATTTCATGACACAAATTGCTTGGTCAGAACAGCACCAGAACCGTTATTTTGAACAGAAACATGAACATTAATCTGTTTCTATTTATAACAAGGGCTCACCCGTCAAATACTTCACCTTAAAAGACACGGAGGAAGTGGTCAGCCTTTTCAGAGAACAGTCCCTTCAGGATGGAGAGACAAAACAGGAGGAGGAGGAGGAGGAGGAGGATTGGACAGTCCTTGGTAAATAAATAATAATGACTAGCCATTGAAAAAATATGCGCTGTTCAGTGCCAGGGTAGCAAGAACGAATGCCCGGGTCTCTAAACCCATTTTGTTTGGGTTTGTGTGAAGAACTGATGATTTGCCCATTTGTTCTCAGATACAGCTGTTGTTCCCTTATCAAATAAAAGATGCTGTAATGAACGAGCTGCACATGATACTAAACTGTGGCTAAGCGCATTCTTTAAAGAATCATAAATATGATCATATTGATTCTCTGTGCTCTCAGATGTCTTGGATGACGAGGTGGCGGAGTCTGTTTACCGCGAGAGGGATTGGGAACCGGATGTGGACCTGATCTCTGAACTGACGGCAGGCACCTTCAACCGTGCAGTGAACCAATCTGGCCACACGGTGGTGCTGTTCTTTGTCCGATGTCAGTTTGACATGTAATATAATAGTATTGAAGTTGAAATACTTGATTGAATTGAATCTTGCTGTTCCTCACATTTTTTTTTAGTTTTTTTTTGTTTTGTTTGAGTGCAAAGCATTTAATCAGATTTTAAAAATTATTATAATGATAATAGGTCGCAGTGGTGCTGTACTTTGTCAGATGTGTTTTCTGACGGGTCATGTACAGTACCCTTTTGGCATGTAATTTTTCGAACGGGGATTATAATAATAATATGTCGCACGCAAACGTATTTGCCCTGGATGAAATGCGGTGGAATGGCAGGTAGATTGATGGTAATTTAGTATTTTCCCTGCAGGGGATGCTGTGTCCATGGCTTTCATGCAGTCGTACATGGAGGCTGCTGAGGAACTGGAAGGTGAGTCCAGGTCCCTCGCAAAACACTGCACTGGCATTATAAAAACAAGTTCATTTAACAGGCCAAAGAATACATTTAATGAACTGTGATACACTGAACTTGATGTATAAAAACATTAGGAAAAGGCATATTAACAGTATTAAAAATTAATATCATGTCAATTACACTGGACATGCGTCCTACCAGATCTCCCAGATCATTCTTTTATGGGCAGCAATGGATAAAAAAATTTTTTTAAAAATGCTTTTGCCTTAACACCAAAGTTGCCTTATTTTGTTTTAACTCAGTATCAATAGGTATAATATTATAGTATTTTTCTTCTTTGGTTCTTTGTGTACAGAAATCAGATTCTACGTTTTTATTTTCTCCACACTAAAAAAACCCTGAAATGTCGCTTCACACTTGTAAGCACGTTGATAAAGCTAAAACACAGGTACTAGCTTTAACCCTAACCGGCAACCTGTGTGTTAGCTTATAGCTAGCCAGTGTATGTTAGCTATAGCTATTGCCATGGTTACATGTTAGAGTACAGAAAAGGAAGTATTTAGGAAAAGTTGTTGTTTAGGGGAAAAACAGTTCTTGCTACAGACAACCAAAACATAAAGCTGTCTGTATGAAAGTATTTCTGTGTGAAATTAATTCTTACCACATCTTCTCTGCTGCGAAGTTATATTGGAATATCTTCCCAGAAATATCTTTGAACTAGGATTTCTCAATTATATTATAATCTAATTTGAACGGGCAGTCGTGTGAGATACGGATCGCTTGGTTTCTGATGAAGGAAGTTCCATAACAATAACACGTCCATCTGTTTTCGGAAAGCTGATTAAACATCTGGCGTATTGCAACAGAGACTTTGTCTGGAGTTCATGTTCACAAAACTTACTAATTATTGCATTCAAATGTTTTTTTAAATTATTTTTTTAAATTGTTTTTATATGCACACTTTGTTGTAGATTTCATTTAAAATTGATAAAATAGCTATTTTTGCCCGTCAATCTACACTTAATAACCCATAATGACAAAGCGAAAACATGGGGTCTGAATACTTTCTGAAGCCCCTGTTGTTCTATGTGCCTTAGCAACTCTGCTTTAAAAAAAATTGAGCCATTCCCTACTTACTAATTTGGCCTCCCAAAAATCTTCTCTTCAAACTGAAGATGCCACTTGTGTCAAATTAGTTCACAACTAATGCTACTTTCCATTTTCTCTAAGTTGCATCTTTTCTCACTGTTGTTCTGTCATTATTGCCCTTATTAATCAGGAGTGAATCAACTTCTATTTCTCTTATAATGTAAATCGCTGGATAAGAGGTGTCTGCAAATTGAATGTCATGTAATGTGAAAGAATACTGTCCTTTTTTTTTTTTTTTAAACAATTTTTTTAAACCCTTTCAGGTGTAAAGATCACAAATATGTCTCACCTGAACATTCTAATGCTGATGCAACCATGATTGCCGGTAATTGAAAGCAAATGGTTCTCGGACACTTCGGGCCAGTTTCACAGACACAGATTAAATTTAGTCCTGAAAATACAGTTGTAATCAAAATTATTCAATCCCCATTGCACATTTGGTTTATTGGCAAAATTATACAATTTCTCAGCTTGTTTGCAATAAACAAATTACACAAGAACTGTTTAAGTAGTTCAATGAAACATAATATTACAAAATATTACAAGGGTTTTTATCCACATTCAACACACAATGCTACTTGTAATCACTACTGCAGTCTCAAAATTATTCAACCCCTTCATGACAAGCATCTTCAGTACTTAGTAGAGTACCCTTTTGCTGTTATGACCTGCTGCAAACGCGATGCATAGCCAGACACCAGCTTCTGACAGCGTTCCTCTGGAATCTTAGCCCATTCCTCATGGGCAATGGCCTCCAGTTCAGTAATATTCTTGGGTGTGCGTTTGGCAACCGCCTTCTTCAAATCCCACCAGAGATTTTCTATGGGGTTCAAGTTAGGCGACTGTGACAGCCACTCTAGAATCTTCCATTTCTTCTTCTGAAACCAAGCCTTGGTGGACTTTGAGGTATGCTTGGGATCATTGTCCTGCTGGAAGGTCCAACGATGCCCAAGCTTCAGCTTCATCACAGACGGCATGAGGTTTTTCCCTAAGATTTCCTGATACTTGACTGAATCCATCGTGCCCTCCACACGCTGCAGGTTTCCAGTGCCAGAGGCAGCAAAGCAGCCCCAGAGCATCACTGAGCCACCGCCATGCTTCACTGTAGGCAGGGTGTTCTTTTCAGCATATGCTTCATTCCTCTTCCTCCAGACATACTGCTGATCCATAGGCCTGAACAGTTCCAGTTTTGTTTTGAGCATATTGGAGCTGACTTTTCTTGTGCTTTTGGGTCAGTAGTGGTGTACGTCTTGGAGTCCGGGCACGGAGCCCTTTAGTGTTCAGTATGCGCCTTACTGTGCAAACTGAAACCTCAGTGCCTGCTGCCACCAAGTCTTGCTGCAGGTGTTTTGCAGTCACTCTAGGGTTTTTGACCACTTGCCTCCTCAGGAATCTGGTGGCAGCTGCTGATAGCTTCCTCTATCTGCCACGTCCAGGTAGTGTAGCCACTGTTCCTTTAACTTTAAACTTGCAAACTATGCTTCCAACTGTATCTCTAGGAACATTCAGTGCTTTTGATATCTTTTTGTATCCTTTTCCTTGTTTGTGCAAGGCAATGATCTCTTCTCTGAACTTTTTGGACAATTCTTTTGACTTAGCCATATTTCTAACATGCAATCAAATGTCACTCTCAACAAACCCCTAGCCAGTCCAGGTATTTATGTGTTTTATCTCAAGCAGACCTGAACTAATTAGTTGCACCAGTTGTGCTTGAGACAGGGGGTAGAATAATTTTGAGACAGGGGGTTGAGTAATTTTGAGACTGCAGTAGTGATTTAAAAGTAGCATTTTGTGTTGAATGTGGATAAAAACCCTTGTAATATTATGTTTCATTGAACTTCTTGAACAGTTCTTCTGTAATTTGTTTATTGCAAACAGCTGAGCAATTGTATATTTTGCCAATAAACCTAATGTGCAATGGGGGTTGCATAATTTTGATTGCAACTGCACATTCCAAAAAAAAAAAAAAAAACTGGTCTTCAAAGAATTCATTAAAAAAACATTTTCTAAACCCTGTTGCGAAAAAGCCATCTGCATTACATCCATAACGTAAGGGCTCCTCTGCTGTGTATCTGCAGATGTTCCAGATGTGCGTATGACTTCTGTAGACTGCGGGGAGTGGACTGATGTCTGCAGCGACGGGCAGGTCACCGCTTTCCCCACCGTGAGGGTCTACCGCCCCGGGGAGCTCCCCCAGGCCTACAGAGGCATGCTGGGAGCTGGCAGCCTGAGCCGCTTCATCTTACTGTGAGTGAGCGTGTGCCTGTCGGTTCTTACTGCGGGTTAATCTGGCGTGCAGGCCCCACCGTGTTACTACATTCCATGACATTACTTTACATTAATGGCGTTTGGCAGACGCTCTTATCCAGAGCGACGTGCAGTTGATTAGACTAAGCAGGAGACAATCCTCCCCTGGAACAATGCAGGGTTACGGGCCTTGCTCAAGGGCCCAACGGTTGTGCGGATCTTATTGGGGGTGTTCACCTCCTGTAACTACACTCTTCTTTCTTTCCTCATGCTTCCCACTGATTTTTGAGTCCTTCATGCAAGGGGCGTAGATTTACTTGGAATATCGCCGGTGTTGAAATAGACAGACCCTGAGAACGCCAACCGTCCGGGGAGGTCTGGAGTTTCCCCCGGGAAGAATCTTTTTTTAAAGGAACATCTGTGAAATGATGGATTTTAGTAATGCTTGAAGTTTCTCTGAAAATATTTGGTGATGAAATTGTGGAGCAGTCATGCAAGTTTAACATCACTGACTCCGCCAAGTCTTAACACAAAGCCTTAAGCGGCTGTAATCCAAAATTGTTGTTTTTATGGGAAAGGTTTTGTACAAGGCAATTGCTTGCATGTTTTGACATATTAACACTATTTCACCACAGATTTAGCCCAGAAATTATGATCTTGGGCATCCTGGAAACTTCAGAACTTCACTTCCGATTGGCAGCCCGCTAAAACGTTGCACCATTGATTGGTTTAAAAGTAAAAACCATGTCGATTACACTGGAAATGCGTTATGCCAGATCTCCCAGATCCTCCTTTTATGGGCAGCAAAGGATTGTTGCTTTCAGGAATAAAAAAGAAAAAGGGAAAATTATTTAGCCTTAACCCTGAAGTTGTCTTATTTTTTAAATAGGATATGGATAGGTATAATATTACAGAATTTTCTTCTTTGGTTCGTCATGTACAGAAATGGTGGCCTGTAGTGTAGTGGTTAAGGTACATGACTGGGGCCCGCAAGGTCAGTGGTTCGATCCCTGGTGTAGCCACAATAAGATCCGCACAGCCCTTGAGCAAGGCCCTTAACCCTGTATTGCTCCAGGGGAGGATTGTCTCCTGCTTAGTCTAATCAACTCTACGTCACTCTGCATAAGAGCGTCTGCAAAATGCCTATAATATAATGTAATGTAATATCAGATTCTGAGTTTTATTTGTTTTATAATGAATGAATGAATCTGGGCATTGCCATAATTGTTGTTTTTATGATTTGTTACGCTGAAATAGGTTTTCTTCCATTCAGAGAAACCTCTAAATCAGGGGTCACCAACACGGTGCCCGCGGGCACCAGGTCGCCCCCAAGGACCACATGAGTCGCCCGCAGGCCTGTTCTAAAAATAGCACAACTCACTAGTGAGCTGCATCTAAAATTAAATTTTATTCTGTTGCTATTTTTTATTGTTTATTTTTTGTTTATTATACATGAATAGATATGTTTAGGTGAACTCTGACCTACTCTAGTTCAAAGGTCAGTATTGTGCGCGTGACAAAACAAACTGGTAGCCCTTGAAGTAGCTCTCAGTTTGAAAAAGGTTGGTGACCCCTGCTGTAAAAGTTTCTGTTTTAAAAAAAAATGTATTTACTGTCTTAACTTGGCACAGTTAGGCATCATATTGTCTTTACGGTTTGTTTTCAGGGTTCAGACTAACTGGGTAATGTTAGCACGTAATACACGTACCACTCTAGCTGATACCCTTCCTCTGTGGGAGTTGTGCAGTTACACTAATGGCGTATACGTGCAGGGACTGTTTGTTTTGCATGACGGGGTTTTAGTTGTGATGCTGCACTTAGTGTTTGATTTGTATGTTAAATGGAGATGACCATTTCTGATAAAGCCATGAGTTTGAGTTAAGGGTCTGGCAGTGCGATCAGTAGTTCACTGGAAAAAAGATACTACAGTTTCTGTATCGCCTATTACCGTTAAAGATATCATCTTTCTTTTCCTTCTGCAGAAGCCTTTCAATTGTTTCTGCTTCGCATTTTTTCCACTAATTTAACCAAATTACTATAACTGTCAGTAAAAGTGGTTCTGTACAAGATTTTGAGGAAACCGATTTCTCGTACAGATTTGCTGTGCTGCCATGAGCCCTTTCCCCTTAAGTTCTAGAGATTCTTTTTAGAGATTCACAAGGCAAAGGAATGGCGTGGATGTATTTTAAAATGCACTTTACAGATTTCATTTCTGCTCGCTTCTTGGTTCAGGGTTACAGTTTGCTGAAAGACCGAGACTAGTACTCAGGGGTTCTAATTGTTCCAAGAGTCCTTGGCCCTGTCCAATCACGTCTACTCCCCGCTGACCTCTTGTCCTGTCGCATGCTCTGATTGGCAGGGCTCGCGTCTCTTCCCCCGCCCTGCTGTCCTCCGCGGAGGAGACGCGCTCGTTCCTCGGGGGCCAGCTGTACCGGCGAAACGCCGATCTGTCCCCTGTGAGAGTGCTGGGTCTCTTCAGCTCGGGGCAGGACCCAGGTACGCAGTCCCCAGGTACGCAGTCCCCAGGTACGCAGTCCCCAGGTACGCAGTCCCCAGGTACGCAGTCCCCGACGCTCCAGCAGTGGACCTGCCAAGTGTCCTTTCCTGTTAATAACCGCAGTCAACGGAGGGGGACGTGCATGCCCAACTCCCCCTCCGTTTATTTGTGTTTCAGTGCACGGAACCACAACCACCGTGTAATCCACATCTTGTTCTGGTTTACCCCCCCTTGCCCCCAAATGTTTCATCACGGACTCTTTTATCCAAAGCAACATACAAAACCGTGCTTGTTCAGGTCATGCAAGAAAACAACCAAACGCGTCCGATAAGGTACAATTCATATATGAACATATGTCCATGAACATATGTCCAGCACACAAGGTAGGTGGGCCAAGTCTGACTAGCGCACCAAGGCAACTTACAACTTGAGTTACTACAGTACCGAGACAAATACAAATTCAAAAGTCCTAGATTAAAGTATAAAATAACAAGGGGCTAAAGATAGACAAATGGCAATAGAACCACAAAGCAGTTAAGCTACTTCACGGTTTCTTCCATTATTTTATTTATTTAGAAGTTTATTTCAGGGACAACGTACAAAAAAACATTAGTCTCCAAAGAGAAAAGATGCATTGCACTAGATTATAGCTTTTGCTATTTTACATCTCCAGTCCCTACAATGTACATACAATATAAAACAATACAATAAAAACATACAATATAAAACAATACAATATAAACATACAATAACATATTAGAAGAAAACCCGACGGTCAATGAGCCTACTTGCACAGAACCCCCCCTAAGGGTACCCTACTGAAAGTGGGAACAGAATTGACTAGCTAGCAATTGTCCTTTCAAGTGAACTTTGAAGGTGTCAATTGAGCTGCACCTCCTCATCTCTTCTGGCAGACTGTTCCAATAAGTTACTGCTTTTACAGAAAAAGATGACTGTCCAAACACAGTGTAGCGGAACGGTTTAACGCAATCAAGTGCTGACACTGTTCTTGTAGCTCTGATGGAATTTGTAGGACGAATGTGTACAAAGTCGCACAGTGGAGGAGGTGCCAACCCATTAATGATTTTGTAGACCATACATGAGTCTGCTAGTTGTCTAAGGTGTTCAAAGCTCAGTAGCCTGTGTTTCTCGAGTATCTTACAATGGTGGAAGTGCATAGGCTTTTTGTTTTCAGGGTTTGCTTATACAAAGAAGCGAGAGGTCTTGTACCTGATTCACTAGCTTGTCCCCAGCATGTGATACAGTATGCCATGTGGGAGAGAATCATAGCGTGCATAAATGTCTTAGCTGCATCTAAGGAAAGACGGTTTCTGATGTGTCTAAAATTAACTATGTTGTACTTTAATGTTTTAACCTTTTTTTTTTTTTACATGGCTCTTAAAGTTTAAATTGGAGTCTAGTACCACACCAAGATATTTAAAGTCAGAGACTACGTCAACCTTGACACCTTTGATCAAGATGTCTGCTGTTGGAGTCATCTTCCTGGGTTTCTTGTGGAAGAACATAGCTTTTGTCTTAGATACATTGAGACTTAGGCCTGACTCTTCTAGCCATTTTGTGATACTCTCCAACGCAGCTGTTAACTTAACAGCTGCTAGCATGGCTGTTGCTGCATAAGTCCACACAACAGTGTCATCAGCATACATCTGAAGATGGAGGTCTTGAGGACAGTGTTGTGGGAGATCGTTTATATACATGCTAAATAATAGCCGCCCCAACACGGACCCTTGTGGGACACCCATTGTACAGTTCATGACACTAGACAAAGTATCACCCACTTTAACACATTGCCTCCTATTAGATAAATATGAAGACATCCATGTCAGTGCTGTGTTTGAAAAATTAAAATGAGACAACTTTGGCAGCATGACAGCATGGTTCACTGTGTCGAAAGCTTTGCTCGGATCTAAAAACACGGTACCAGCTACGGCTTCCTTATCAAGCCTGGCCACAAAGGGAGTTTTCCCTGCCACTCTCACACATGCTGGGCCATATAGCCGGACTGCCCAACCCTGTTCCTGGAGATCTACTGTACTTTAAGGTTTCATATCGACCGTAACTTTTCACACCTGTTTCTACTAATTGGCGGCTAAAGCTCTCTCTAGCTGTTGAATGAGGTGTGCTTTGTTAGTTGGAGTGAAAACCGGCGATACAGTAGATCTCCAGGAACTGGGTTGGGCATCCCTGCTGTATAGCATATTGAGAGGAACGTTTTTGTTGAAGGCTCAGAATAAATACATTTGATTATTTTGATACCTGAATGCTCCAGTGTTCTGAATTCAAACTGAAACTGCCGTTCTCTCTCTCAGGGAGTGCCCTGTTTGTGGAGGCAGCCCGGCTCCTGAGAGGCGAGATGATGCTGGGACTCTTCACAGACCCTCAGGCAGAGAAATGGTACCTGTTAGTCTCCGTTCAGCTGCAATGACATTGCAGTTTTGCCTTTCGTGTATGAGAGACCGATGCAGAATCGCAGAGCTGTCTTGTGTTGTGTATTTTTGTAATAAGGTCTTCTTTTTCTCTCAAGTTAAAAATAAGCTTGTTTTAAGTTATGTTTGCTTGACAAGTGGAATTTTCTTAGATGGGTCGAACCATTTGTCTTGCCTCAATATTGGCAATATTTAATAATATTATTAATAATAATTTGTCTTTTGCTGTGTACATAAGAGCCCTGTTGATAAATTAGCTTCTGATCCAGCTGTTTCTCTTTCAGCCAAATGTGGTTCTTTTTTTCTTTTTTCTTTTTTCCCCCAGAACAAAATTCATAGGACGTGTGGGACTATGTTTTTGTGTTTTATGTTATTGTTGTTGTCTGTTCTCAGGGCCGAAGATTACGCTGTGAAACTCCCAGCCATGCTGGTGTCGTGGGGTCCCAGGGCCCCTATTCAGCCCTGTTCCCTGCCTATGTCCACAGTGGAAGAGCTGGTCTCACACATTCAGAGGTCCGTCCTGGAGAGCTTTGTGAGTGCTTTTTATTCTTCACCCACTTCGCTGGAAACTCATTATGGCCAATTAATCTTGATCAATGGCATTCTTTTGGGTTACTCCTGCTGGTTCTGACATGACAATTTATTTAATGTTCTCACCTGAATTTCACATCTGCGTGGTAAACATTATAATGCATTTAATTGGGATTGTTACATTTGCCCTTTGAAATGGAGATTGGAGAGGAAAAAATTGATATTTTTAAAGGAAAGATGCTTTTTGTCCACTAATTGCATGCATTGTAAGAATAATATTAGTTGTCAGTCAGTATTACTTGGTTAATTATTTTGGCAGTAGTGGGAAATGATCCAATGTATAACATTTTGGCATAAAATTAGGTCAAATCTTAGACCAATAGGTTTTTAAATGCTATAGCTTGAAAAGAACACGTTAAGCTTTAAACTGAAAGGGAGCTATGTACACAACATTCAAATTTCAGTTTTGACTTATTTAAGACATTTTAAAAAATCATACTAATTTTATCAGTTTAGTTTTAGCCTGGGTGCCCTGTGAAATTTGGCTTAACCAAAGACGAAACTGGCGTTGCCCCAAAGAGAACCTTTTGACGCCTGCACTCAGTTAACGATTGCCATTTCACATGTGCGCAGACTCAAATGGATATTTGAATTGGAGAGCATACATTTTATAATGAAAACAGACATTTAATTTTAGTACATCCACATGTAACTTCCGAATGCTTGAAGTATCATGAAAGTTTATAGTATTCTTGGTATACTTTCACACGTGAAAGTTAGGGTTAAATACTGTGGCAGGGAGCGGCATCACTTGTGCAATAGAATAAACACCCAACACAAACACATGCTGGTAATTACCACTGCTCTAACTGAGGCGGAACAGGGGATGACCCAGAAACATCACAGAGCAAGCAGTCCCAATCTCCAGTACAGAGACTACCTTTAGTGGTCTCCGTGTTCTCAAATAAGTTCGGCCGGCTAAGCCGGTTCCCAAACCACAGAAATGTAAAATGGCATGCACGACCATTTTTTTGGGGTTTTTATGATTATTGCATGTCACGCCAAATTCAAATCTTTTTGTCAGTTGTCTTGTTTTTGAATGCACCTTGGGAACTAGGGAACTGGAAAGTTCTGTATTTAAGAGTTTGAGCGTTCAAAGACATCACCTGGACTGACTGTGTTTGTTTTTATATGAACATACATTTTCAAACCACGTACAGTTAAATTCATACATGATAACTAAAATGTATGCTCTGTGAGCACTTTAGGTATTTATTAGACTTATTTTTTAGACTACAGTAGCAGAAGACTTATCAGTGTAGAGGTTTGGCACGTTGTGTGTTCAGAGTTGCTGTTCTACATACCCCTGTTGTGATGTGTGGTTATTCACTGTCACCTTCCTGTCAGCTTTGACCAGTCTGGCCCTTCTCCTCTGACCTCTCTCATTAACGAGGTGTTTCTGCCTGCAGAACTGCTGCTCACTGGAAGTTTTTTGTTTTTCGCACCATTCTTTGCAAACTATAGACACTATTGTGCATGAAACTCCCAGGAGATCAGCAGTTTCTGAGATATGCAAACCACCCTATCGAGCACCAACAATCATTCCGCAGTCAAAGTCAATTTTTCCCCCATTGTGATGTTTCATGTGAACATTAACTGAAGCTCCTGACCCGTGTCTGCATGATTTTACCCATTGCACTGCTGCCATATGATTGGTTGATTAGATAATCGCCTGAAAAGTATGTGTACCTACTCATTCCTAATAAAGTGCGCAGTGTGTGTATATCTTGCATTATAAAGTTTTTTAAAAATTCTGGCACTGCCAGAACATCAACAGACCTTATGACTGCAATCCTTTGGTTGCAGTTGTGTGTCATTTTTCTGAATCACCAATAGGTGGAGGCAGAGTCACATTGTGGAAATGTAGCGTCCATAACCCAATATTTCATTAAATTTCCTTTTATCCCTGCGGCGTATTTATTCCTGTCCGCCTGATGGAGGCACCCATTCCACGCAGAGCAATCATTTCCTGTAATGATGTGCGTGTTCTCTAAACTGGAATCCTCTCCTGGGTTTTGGGTTGTGGGTTGATTTATTGGCTTTTGTACAAAAGCCTTCAGAGGTTACCTTTTTCTTGACCACCCCGTCGCATGCGTCTTGCATTTGGTTTACCACAGCTGTATGAAATGTTTCGGAATTTCCTCAGGCTCTGTAAATATTCCCAGATGGGTGTAGTTCTTGTCCGTGTATGAGAGGGAATCGTGCTTGCCTACAGTGACTCTGTAGTGCGGAACACAAAAATTTTAACTTTCGGCCTTCCGAGTGTAAATACAACATAGAAAAACAAAGCCCTGAGCTGCAAAATGCTAACGTACAAACACAAAAAGGAACGGTCCAGAAGTGCGCAACACGAGCAAGCGCTTGCACTTCTGGAGAAGTGCACTTTTTGTTTTTGTATGCTACATCTGTGAATCAGGGCTGCTAGTTTCTGCAAGTTTGTTTTGCACCTCGGGGCTGCAAGTTTTTGTTTTTTGTATGTGGCACCTGCACCTCTGGGTCTAAAGTTTTTGTTTTTTGGGTTTTGCACTTCAGAACCTCCGTACTGGACGCAATGTCAGAGATGCAGCACAGACAAACTGCGGAGCATGGTTCTAACCACTAGGTGGCAGTGTTTGTCAAAGAAAATGATTGCTCAGTCTTCGCTCCACTGCCATAATGCTATTGCCAGCTACTTTACATTACATTACAAGGCGTTTAGCAGACGCTCTTATCCAGAGCGACGTGCTATGAAGTGACTTAATTTCTGTTGATTGCCAGAAGTAAATTAACTACCTATATAGAGTTAAGGATGTTAAAGAGTCTCCCGCATAGTCCCAGGTGCTAGGTCTTAATCAGGATCTTGATAGTAGCCTTAATGCATCTAATGAATAAATATATTTACCGATGTGTTGTCAAAGCGTATATAAACCATTTATAATTAGAAACCTGTACTCGGACAGTAATGGTGTAATCACATTGGTCTCTTCAGAATACAAATGATACAGATTTTACTGTCTTCCTGTGAGTTCATATTTAGACCGTATGGTGTTGCAGTATATTATTACAGTGCCATACTTTTTCAATCTGTTCATTGAAGATGTTGTTTTGTTGTATCTTAAGTTGCCTAGAGCCATTTAATAAGAGACACACTGGTATCCCTGACTTAACATGCAAAGCTAGCAGCTGCCTTTCTGTGTGATTTGGGGCGTGTGTGTTCAGGCACTTTGACACGCTTCACAGTGTGATGGTCTGCTTCCTCCAGCCAGAGCTCACCGTTGAGAACCTGCCAGCTTTCCTGGAACTCAGAAAGCCCCTGCTGCTGCTCTTCGTGGGGGATGAGGAAGAGGAAGAGGAGGAGGAGGAGGAAGAAGAAGAAGAAGAAGGAGGGAGCCGACGGCGTGGGGTTGTGAGAAAAGAGATGCGCAGCCTACTGAGCATGGGGAAACTGGACTCCTACCTGCCCTGCTGGATACACACGTGAGTGTCTGAACACACACACCCACGTGAGTGTCTGAACACACGAACACGCGCGCAAACGCACACACGCACACACACGAGTGTCTGAACACGCACGAACATGCGCACACACACAGCGAGCGTATGAACACTTTCCTGTGTAAGGTCTCCAGCGCAAACATTTGGTTTCCAATAGTGAAGTTCTCTGTGGGCCGTTGCTATGTGGACTCAAGGACAAGCTTATGGGTAATTAGTAATTGAACAGTTTATACGCGTTAACAATGAGAGCGCTTAGTTCAAGCCTAGCACAAAGGCAGGCACGCACACAAGACACTCACACACACATGCACATACACACACACACAGAAACATAAATACATTTGATAAGAATATGCTGCATTACTACCAAATGCCACCAGATAACCTCCTGAAACCTTTCATCATGATGGAAAAAGCAATGGAAGTCCCTGTCGGATGCTTCAGCAAGAAAAGGGAATCGGGTATTCCGATTTGATTACATAGCAAAGGCACATTCATATTTAATGGCTGGATTCCCGTCTACACTCTTGTAAAGTAAGGAGGCCTAGGCTGGCAGATGTGTAACTCCCCCTTCCGAAGGGACTGAATCCGAATTTCGGAAAACTTTGGCTTCCGTCCCAAGCCTCTGCCATTTCAGCCGGCACAATATCATTCGTAATAATTAATTTATTCCTTTGGCTTTGATCTAGCAAATAAAGTGAATTAGGAGCTCTCATCATAGTTTGGTTGCGGTTTAAATTACGGCACCAAGGGGGAAAATAAATTTTAGACTTCTTAGTTTAAAAACGGTTTTCCCTCCCTGAGAACACAATTGGTTCTGCAGTTCCAGTAAAAGATAAAAAGTCAGTTTTCTCTACTTGCAGTGAAAGTGCTAAAAAGTGTCTTCCCTTGCTGGTTTCAGCGGTCGGACTCCCTCAGGGAAAGCGGTTCTGGAATCGTACCTGGGCTCCGTGCCCCGGCTGCCTGCCCTGGTGCTGTCCCAGCTGGACTCTGGGGGCGAGGTGTTCCTCTACCCTCCCGAAAAGCCCATTCTGTCTGAGGCCGTTCTGGAGTGGCTGCAAAGAGTGGACAACAAGCAGGAGCAGCCTGCAGGTCAGCATCCATCCATCCTACACTGCAGGCACGCCCACACACACACACACACACACACACACACAGTGTCTGCTGGTTTAACTCCGGTCCTGAAGGGCCGCAGCGTCTGCGGGTTTAACTCCAGTCCTGGAGGGCCGCAGCGTCTGCAGGTTTTTTGCGGTTTTCTTTCAGTCAGCAGCCTGTTAAGCCATTGAGAACAAGGTGTGACCAGCCAATCAGTGACTTAAATTAACCATTGTTGCTGAAAAAACACTGAAAAACCAGGAGTCACTGCGGGCCTCCAGGACTGGAGTTTGACTCCCCTGCTTTACTTTCTCTTGTTGCTTTCTACGGCTGTGGCTCAACCTGTCAATCAACACCCAAAGCGTATTCCCCGCCCCCTTCTGTGAGCACTCACCTGTCAGTTTTATTTATTTATTTATTTATTATTTATTAAAAAAAAAAAAAAAAAAAAAATCCTGTCCATTGCTCGTAGATTTACTCTGAATACTGTCCCCTTTAACTGCAATGTAAATATTTTACAGGATCAAACAAATTCTTGAATGTGGACAAAAGGAGTGGCTCAACAACTGGGCACCTGTGTTAAACGCATTGCTTAAAAATGCGATTAGCCTATATAAACAATCGTGTATTGGTTCAGTATTGAGTAACTTCTGTACAGGTTTATTCCAGTTCCCTTTTCAACAATAACTCTTCTGTGTATTGATCTTTTGGGCATGAACATGAAATAATTTTCCTTCACAAATAAGCAGATGTTTGGATTATCTATGTATCTTTGTCTAGGGAAGTGTAGACGGGTAAAACTGGGGTCAGGTCATAAATATTTTCATACTCGTATTTTCTCTGTGTATGTGCACAAAAAATATGATCAATTTAGTGTTTGGTTTTGTGTGATTCATGTTTCTCCTTACTAATGGGTTAATGGTGTCAAAATGAACAGCATGTTTTACATAAGCTGTTCATGTTTTACTAGCATAATTTCACAGTTGAATGAACAGGCATTTGAATAGCGTCACATTTCTGTACTGTCTTGTGCAGCCGGTAGCTTATGCTGTTCTGTGCAGTCATGTGGTTAAAGTACATGACTGGGACGGGGAAGGTTTGTGGTTCAAGCCCTGGTGTAACCGTGTTAAGTTCTGCACTGGGGTTGGGTTCTTGTGCAAGGCTCCTGCTCAGGTTTAGTCTGGTCACGTTTCCTCTGGCAGCTCCCTCTCTCCTCCAGCAAGGGCATGTCAGGACCCCAAACTCCTCAGAACTGCACACACTAAATACACACCACTGCTATCAGAACTACACACTACGCACTACTGCCCTCAGAACGAGAGACACTAAATATTCACAATGAATGAGCACTACTGCTATCGGAGCTACGCGCACTACACACGCCCTCAGAACTGCTGACACTACACAAAATAATACACACAACTGCTGTCACTACGACCCACACTGAATAAACACTACTACCGTCGCGACAGCACACGCTGAATTAACACTTCCACTGTCAGAACTGTTACTGCTGTCACGAGTACACACACTGAATTAAGATCTACTTTTATTGGTGTGATTTGTCCTCTGCATTTGACCCATCCTAGTTACTAAGGAGTACTTTGGCTGCTTGGTGCAGCGCCCAGGGATCAGCTCCACAAGTGAGGCCTATGCTTTGGTCAAGGGCAGCGGCAGGAGCACGCCTAACTTTACTCGAATGTCTTTTGAGTGTGGGAGGAACCCGGAGAAACACGGGGAGAACATACAAGCTTCGTGGAGAAAGCAGAACAACCTTGCGCCTCGCTACACCAACTGACCCACTGACTCTACTGTCATTGCAACTACGCCCACTAAATTCTCACAATGTAAATTATGTGAAGGGAATTATTATATTTGTTTGCCTATTCCCCTCCGAGGGTTCTCCAGGGGACATTTTTGCATGGCCGGTACTGTGCGTAATTACAGTCCGATTCCACAGCATTGTGACCGTGCTTTATTTCCAGCTGTTGTGGATAACTTCTCCTATGTCTGCCAGTTTACAGGAACTGCTCTGGCAATTTCTCTGACTCAGGAAGTCCAAACCGAATAGCAATGGCTGTCTGTCATGGGAAATGTGGAATACTCATGAGCGGGGCCTGTGTTTGCTTTGGACGGCGGGCGGCTGGGATATGCTGACTCTGCGCTGTTTATCGACCGTTCAACTCCCCTGCTTGGCCTAGCGCTTTAATGTGAATTGTGGGAAGTTGGTAGTTTTCCTGTTTGCAAAGAAATTAAGGCTTTTTCCGAATAAAAAAAGAGGAAATGGACATTTCTGCTATTCTGCGGTGTGGCTTTTTGGGGCTGTTGCGTGGTCACTAGGCAGGCTCTTTGCATGTCCTGAGAAATGGCTGCAGCGTCATGAAAATGTATTTGCTTCCTTCCTGATCTTTGCTGTTATTGCATATTAATTTTGGCTTTCGAGTTTTGTATCATTGTCTTGCCGCATAACTCCATTACGCTTTGGCTTCAGCCCACGGACAGATGACCATACATTCTCCTTAAGAGCAGAATTCACACCTCCTTCAATTTTGGCAAGTTGGCAGTAAAGCATCCCCACTCCATTACACTGTCCCCACCATATTTGACTGGTATGATGTTCTTACTGTGAAATGGTGAAATTTGCTTTTACGCCAGACAGAATGACGTGAACACTGATCTTAGCAGAGGCCAGAGGCAGTTCGGCGGTTTTTCGGATGCTCTTCTGGGATCTTTCTTCCTGGGTGGGTTGTCACTGCCCGCTTGGGAGAGATTTTGGCAGGCCGGCCACTCCTGGAAAGATTCGCCACTGTTCCAAGAATTCCCCATTAGGAGACGATTGCTCTCACGGTTGTTCAGTGGCGTGTCGGAGCTTTAGGGATGGGGTTTTAACCCTTTCCTGACTGACGCATCTCTTCTGCAAGTTCTTTTGATGGTGGCATAGTGTGCTTGTTGAGACTTTGGTGACTTTGCTCTGATGGAAAGGTTCATTATGAGTGAGGTTTATATTCCGCAGGTGTAGCTGCAGTCAACCCTGCCCCTGTTCAGTTGGCCCTATTATCAATTAATTTGGGTGAATTGGTTGGTTAAGGGGGAAATTACTTTTGTATAAGGATGACAATGAAATTAAATCATTTGAATAATGTGTTTATTCAGGTTCCCTTTGTCTAATATGACGCCTAATGACCTGAAAGCATTCTGTGTAATAGTAGAGGATATCAGGCTGAGGGCACATACTTTCCCCCGGCACTAAATGTAGCGATAGCTCTGTACATTTAGGAACCACTGGGAATCCTTACAGTTAGTTAATTTACGGATGCTTAATTTAATTGTACACTATCTTAAAATGACACATGATAGCCATGTCATTTTCCTCATTTGTAGTTTTTTTGTATTGTGAAAATCGTTCTTGGATAAAAGCAAACAAGGTTTGTGAGGCTTTGTGTTTTTTTCAATTTTATGTTCTGTTCTCTTCCTGTAATTATCCTGGACTACAGGATAACTATTTTCAATAGGAAAATTGTTGCCTTGGCGAGAACCTGAACTAGTTTCAGACATCTGCCACAGCCCTTCTCAATGTTCAGGTTTCTGAAATGAGTTGGTCATAATGGCTCCGTAATGCTTTTTTCAGTGTCCTTTTTTTAAAATATACCTGACTGATGCTCATATTGTATCATGCCATCAGGCTACAATTTAATTTAAAATAAAAAAATGGATTATCATATCATAGAAATCCACTCAAATCTTAAGTAAATTTGCACAAAAAGCATCTTTGATATCCTGTGTAAGTCTGACATTTTGGTTTGACATTTGGGAAATTATTTCACTCTGTGCTTTATTTTATTCGATTGCTCAGTTTCCGGGTTCCAAGGCAGCGTCCTTCCTCCCCGCACCGCAGAACTGTATATCAATTTTCTTTTGTGTTTTGAGTGCATTGTGGTGCATTGCGCCTCAGCCAGCCTGTACCCATTTCAAATCGCTGTAATTTGAAGAGAGGCAAAGGAGTCTTCATAGGGGCAGGGTTGGGCTTGGCTTGTTGTCAACTCTTGTAGTAAGAGACTTTGACCTCTAGAGGGCGCACAAACTCCTGAGTTCCCTGGTGCCCGTCCTTACATTCATTTCCAATTATACAAATGCGTTTAAGTTTGTTTAGTCAGATATTTGACGTCATGTTGTCTGCCGGGTATAGAGTGCGGTCCCTACGCAGACAAACGTGTCTGTGTGGAGATGCTGTAGCTGACAGACCATCGGCGCTGGTTGTCAGTAGTTAAATTGTATTCTCCTCCAGCGTTTGTACACTTTCCGATTCTGTGCCAGATTTCAATCATTTTCAGCCTCTGTTCTGGCCTGCGGAATTGTCTCGGCCCCTGTTAATGCGAGTGAGATCATAGCCGTTCTATTCAATCCACTCCTGTGTATTTGGCCGAATACAGTTGTTTCCTTGTTGTATGAATGCTGTAAAAAATCATCACTCCATCCATCCATCCATCCATTATCTGAACCCGCTTATCCCGATCAGGGTCGCAGGGGGGCTGGAGCCTATCCCAGCATACATTGGGCGAAAGGCAGGGATACACCCTGGACAGGTCGCCAGTCCATCGCAGGGCACACGCACCATTCACTCACACACTCATGCCTACGGGCAATTTAGACTCTCCAATCGGCCTAACCTGCATGTCTTTGGACTGTGGGAGGAAACCGGAGTACCCGGAGGAAACCCACGCAGACACGGGGAGAACATGCAAACTCCGCACAGAGAGGCCCCGGCCGACGGGGATTCAAACCCAGGACCTCCTTGCTGTGAGGCGGCAGTGCTACCCACTGCACCATCCGTGCCGCCAAAATCATCACTGCTACACAAATGTAATATTGGACTGTGTTGAGGTCTCTCTGGGTTGGCTCCAATGCACTTTCTGATATTCCCATAAGGCACTCCATTATTTCACTGATTTGCCATAAAGAGGTTGTGCATTTGTCCGCATTAAAACTTCAGTTTTCTGCTTTCATCTGGTTCCTATGATTTCAGTGTAATGGTACCCCTTAATTGACTTTGAATGGAGGCAGCTTTTTCCCTAATGAATTCTGTAGAAATCCTGGGGCTTTAGGCCTCTTGGTAATGCTTGTATTTTCGCTTTCCCCCTACTCTCAAGGTTGGGCCTATTTCGATAGGTTTCACCTAATCTCTCTCTGGAAGCATATTTCATGTTTGAACGCTATCTTTGTTCATTAAGGACCACTGAACAGTGGTTTAAAATGTCAAAACAACTCGCAAGCAACATACGAGAAACCGCTTTGCTTGTCATCCGTTCGTATGAAAGTACCGAAACGTGCAGGTGCGAATCACAATCTGTCAGAGGACTCTGCAGTCACAGCCATCTTATCTGGTTTGGAGATTGTCATAAACTCCTGCTCGCTGCAGCTGCTTTGTGTCATTATTTGAGAGTGGCCGTAAATTAATAGAAACCATGGCATTCAAAATGTCTGGGATTTTGACTGAAGATTGTCCTGATTTGACACGGACAAATATAAGGCAGCATTCATTTACGAAACCTGGCATGCCGGTTGGCTAATGTTGACTGCATTCGTGTAAACAAACCTGCTATCGGCTAGATGGGCAGCTATATCCAGTGCACGCAAAAAGGAAAAATGATAGCAAAGTTGTAAAGTGCTATCGATTGGCTAACGGCGCTATGAACTTTTAAATGCAACTAAGAAGCACTGGATGCTCTGTGTGCGTGGGGGTGTGTGACCACATTTTAGTGACTACAGCAGATCGTTTTTGAAGCCTTGACTTGGTAACGGTGACTAAACTGCGGCTAAATATAGCCGCTTGTTCCGCTCGCTTACGTCCTTCGCCCTCCCTCTAGCTGCTGCAGAAGTCGCCACGGTGCACATTCAGGTGTCAAGGCAACCGCGCAGCCAAGCCAGACCAAAAAACATCAGTCACTGTGTTGGTTTCCCGTCATGTAAACACCCATAGCCGAAGTCTCCCGAATACATACATACACGCGTCTGCCAAATGCCAGTAAAAGTCATCTTTATAGTGCGTGGAATTCTCATTAAGCAACTGTCTCTCAGTAATTGGGACTGCACTCCTTTTCCCTGCTGTGAAATCATTCTTTTTCATATAGTCCTTGTAATTTGCTAAAACCAATATTGTCTGCAGTCTCCATATTTGCATTTGCGTCCTTGAGGCTTCACCCTGCCTGGGCAAATATATTTTAATGTAATATTAAACATTACATGCACAAGTGCTATTTGGAGTTCTTAAAATATCCTTTGTTTAACCAGTAGGTAAAAAGTATTGACATAAAGATGTGTTGCTGTTAAATAAGTGTTGACTGTGAATGACAGTCTTAAGGCTTGTTCACTGTGCTCCTAGGAACTGAAAGTGTTGAAATTATTTCCCTTGATATTGTGCCTCTTCTGTGGTATTTTTGGCATGTTCCTCATTCATGGTAAATGCCTTATTCCCCCCCCCCCCCATTGGGCCGGCTTGTGTCCATTTAGCAGCTGTTTGTATCGTATTGTAATGCAGAGAATCTTAATTTCATGCGCGACTGAATTCCTGGTTCTCTTCTCATGTATAATAATTCACTGTTAAAGTAATGCGCTCCTATCTGCAAAAAGATGGTGTTTCTCAGAGTGACTGTATTTTACCTGCCTTCTGTAATTGCCCAAAGGCATATTTGATTTTATGCTGGCTGCATTGAAACGGCATGTTTTGTGTTGCACTGCTTAGTTCAGTCGATCTGGCCTCCGATGTGAAGGTATTAAGACTAAATGTTACTCCAGGTCCAAGGCAGAGGCCGTTTTATTTTTTATTTTATTTTATTTTTTTGGGATACTCGGTTGATGAATCACAGCTGTTGACTTTGGTTTCTTGGGTCTGACTTGGATGCTGAAAACAAAAAACAAACATAATGGTGGCAGGGATTGGAAACCCTATTCTAATGAATTGGTCGGTGTATATTCATTAAGCTTTATTTTCTTATGTGTGCTCATGAAATGGCAGAATGCTAATGCAGCTGGGGGGGACTTCAAATTTCAACTAAGTCTTCAGCCCAAGGGTTTCTTTTCAGCAGTTTCTCAGTTTGCGGTTTTTGGTTGGATCCAGATTTCGTTTTGTTCTGGCTCCGACTCCTATCTGTGCAGCCGTGACGCCTCAAGATTCGTATCTGAGCACAATGATGGCCTTTTTCCTGCTCGTACCTTCACTGGGACTTTGTACTGTACTATCAAGTTCGTCGCAAAGACCGATTTAGGGCTGTATTGCGCACATTTCAAGGTGGTTGGTCCAATATAAATTTTTATTAGCATTCCTCCCCCAAAGTAATGTTTTGTTTGATTAAGTGCATCTGTTAGAGAGGACTTTGAAGCGTTCGCAGTTCAGTGGTGAGGGAGCTTTTGCTTAACCAGTCCCACCTCAGCTGTAACGCATTGTACCTGCCTGCTTCCCAGTACATCTGCATTCTATTCCTTTGCCTTTCCATCAAGTCCAACTTGGACGAAGTTCTGTTATTTTAGAAAGTTTTTTTTTTTTAAATTTATTTTTCCCTTCCATTTTTGATGGTTGGATGGTTTTGACTGCTTATGGGTCCAGATGTGAGGACTATTGGGTACCAGGTTCTTCTGTTCTGATTTCAGTACAGATGAGCACCCTTTCCCTTACTCATGCCTGTTCTTGCCTTTTGCCTCCTTTTCCAGTAATACCACTGAAACTTAAAATCCGATCCAGATTTTCACAACAGGAAGTTTTGTTGATGTCCTTCGTAGAATTGGTGTTACGTAGGCGTGAACTTTGTAACGGCTGCTTCTGTACCAGTTCGTAATTATATTTTCATTAAACTGTTCTCGTCTGAACACGAGTTCCACATTTTCCCTTGAAAGACAGGGAAAAGGACATCCTGTGATCTTGATTGTAAACATTTTGGCAGGTTCTTTTTGCAGTTTGTTTCAGTAGACCCATAGATAAAGTATTAATAGGTACTATTTCTGCATCATGTTGCTTCTGTTCTAATTCCACGATGTTAACAATAACTTGGAATAACAAAATCACAATAACAAAAGCACATTCTAATGTTGATGGCATTACCTTATAAGTACTTTTTAAGGTTGTGTTTAAGGATACACAAGATATGTTTTTCTACATAACAACACATTAATTTTCCATATCTCAGTTTTAAATGTTTCCTTTTCAATCTATCACCGAGATATATGGGGTTCTTGGTTGCCTGTGTTTTTATTTCCACTGTGGTTATTTGTGCTCTGTGACTACAGATGCGATCGCGCTTAACCCTTGTAGGCATAACATCTGAAATCTGATACAGAACATTCTTGTGATAATCTGTACTGGGGCAACATTGGCTCAGGCGGTAAGGTGTCCCTGAGCAAGTCGCCTAACCCCCAAATGCTCACGACGAGCTGGTTGGTGCCTTGCATAGCAGCCAATCGGCATTGGTGTGTGTGTGTGTGTGTTATGAATGGGTGAATGAGAAGCATCAATTGTACAGCGCTATATGCTAATATGAGCATCAATTTTGATAAAGGCGCTATGTAAATGCCAATCATTTACTGTTGAAAGTTCAAAAACACTTCATATTCAGGCTGGGTGCAGCAGTGCAGCACGAAGGGTAAAGAACCGGTCTCCTCTGCCTGAGCTGCCGGAGCCTCAGTGTGACGTGATCTCCTTTGCTTTGTCTCAGGTGTGATTTCGGATGAGGCGTGGGCTCCGTCGGTGCCCTTTTATGACTTCCTGTCGATCATGGACGAGGAGGCCCCAGGATACGCGGCCCAGAAGGCCCCGAGGCTGAAGACCGGAGGGAAGCAGCAGCAGCAGGAGGAGGACGCGGAGGAGGAGGTGAAAGGGCAGGGAGGTGAAGAGGGAGGGGCTTTTGAGGGTACGTTCCACCGCGAACCCCCCGCCGGGCCCCCGGCACACCACCAGCACCCTGACCTCTGACCCCAAGATTCCACCGTCAGTCAGGGGAAGGGAGTCCCATGGGGGCTCTGCGATGCCCCGCACACATGGCGCAGTAGTGTCTCATTTCGGCGGTCACGTTCCCATTTCACCAGTCTCCTGTCCAGCCCACTAGAACAGGAACATATGTATGCATGAATCAACCAGTATTATCTATATTTTGTATTTATCAATAAAATATGTATATTTTTGTAATGTATTGTGTGTGTGTGTATATAGTGGCCTTGCTTTGATGGTGCTGTGTGAGATGCAGTAGGGAGATTGCCTCAGAGAAAGCACAACAGACAATGCCGACTGTCTTTTCCTCCGGCACTAGCCCCGGCCTCATTTTCCTTCCATTCCGGAATCCTTCCCTTATGGAAAATTGTATGTAATTGTCCAGTTTGCAAGCCAGAATCAATCAGCCTCTGCTTATTTTTGTTAAGACTGTTCAAAGTAAATGTGATCACATGAGAATTGGAGACGGCATCTCATTGCCCGTCATTAAGAAAGGAGGCGTAATTGAGTGCATTTGGCCTTGTCTGGTCGTGACTGAAAGTATGCGGCTGGGAGTGAACCCAAATCTGTCTTCAATCTGCTTTTGGCAGCCGGCCCCCGATCTGCATCCAGTGGCTGCGTTTCTGTATTCCTAATCCAACGGGAGCTACAGTGCCCGAATGATAAGAAAGATCGGTGTCTTTCCATGTGAAATGGCCATTGAAATTGGCATTTTATAATTTTCTTGAAATAAAGAAGTGCCTACAGCTAAACCATGTTTCTAGTGATTTTTGCCAATAGATTTCACCATTTGTATCTGGAGGAATTATTGGCGGGTCGTCACGGAAGGCAGCGGAGTTGTTTTGTCGGGCCTCAGATCATGTAAACATCCTTCCTCTGGAGGTTACTTTTGTGCCAGGTCTCTGGTGGCTTGGACGGGGGTCTGGTGTTTTTGTAGTGGGTTTGTGCTCCGATTTTGCTCTCAATCTGCTTGCACGTGGCCCGAGGAAGGGGAAATCTGTTCACGCAAACACGTGCGCGCTCACGTGCACGCTTCGCTCCGCACCCCTTGCCCTGATAACCTGCTCTGTTCTGGACGGGCGCCTGGCGCTCGGAGGGCTGTTAAAAATGGGCCGCCCCTTCGACCTGTTGCACAGAGGCATTAGTCCCGACTCCCCAAGCAGGATGAGGAAGAAGCACCTCATTGATGAGCCATTTCCTGTCGGCGCTGCTCGGTCGTTAAGGCACTCAGCTGGCGAGACCACCTTTACCGCTGTCAACTTTGCCAACTCTGCAAAGTCTGTTTGCAGAGCACACCCTCGGTTAATTTTCTAATGGAGCGGACCCTGCAGTAAAGCCATCAGCTGGTTTTCCGTTGTTTTTTAAAATACATATTTTTATATACCCTCCCTCCAACGGAAAACCCAGCGTCTCTGCCAGCAAACCGTATTTCCATCCTCCTGAACTGAACTGCAGCCCCGCCACTTTGATTCTGAACCTTTGTGTTTTATGTAAACCGGCTGGCCCATTTTTAAACCGCTTTCTGGAGCCAGTAATATCTTGTCCGTGCAAGTACTCTCTCTGAACCTGAACATCCATACGGAGTTGTTTTCCCACCGTTTTAGGCCCAAAATCCGTCCCGTTTGGGAGCCGTCCTGGGAGGCTGAAATGGACAGCGGCCAGATTTTGACATGGACTGGCTGGGCTGATGGCAGGGGGGGGCTGTGGGCAGGTCCGCATTGACCTCACAGCCCATCCCACCCCCGCTTCCACAACACCCTGTGGACATCTGAACTTTTACGACCGAGGAAAACAGTCCAGCCCTTGGATCAAGGAAGGGACAAACCTTTTGAAGTTTTATTTTCATTTGTTCATTTATGATTATTACTCTAGGTTAGTTTCACAGACACAGATTAAGCCTAGTCCTAGGCTAAATTCAGTTTTGAATGGAGATGTTCCATACAACATTCACTTTGGTCCAGGACTTAGTTTAATATGTGTCTTTGAAAAGCACAAAAAAACAGTTTGATATAGTGGTGGCCAAATGTTCATAATGACTGGTTACTTCTGGCCAAAGGTCAACCAAATGCTGGTTACATTGAAGAATCCATATAGCTCAGAGCAGCAGCTTATTTTACAAATAATGCATTTTGTGTTTTGACACACACATCCGAATGATACATTATTATTGACACTTGATACTTCTGTGTTGTGGGTATTGGGTTATTCTGTTGTGTGTCTCTCCAAGGCAGGGCTACTGGACTCCTGTTCCTGAGGGCTGCAGAGTACTACACCACCTGCTTTCACTTGTTATCTTACCTGCTTGGTTCAGCAAGCGAGGTCATTGCTGAAATCGGGCAGTGTAGTGCGTGCCCGGAGCAAATACAAGCTGATACTGTGGAGTTGAGTTGGAGTTGAGTAGCCCGGCACTATGGTGTAAACTCTAAGGCCTGACCCACTGGTTAAAGGAGCTGACTAACTGAGACTCCCTGAGGTTTACAGCTCTGTGTTTTTTAAACATCTTTATGTACATGGTCTTTTGATCAAACAGTGTCAGCCCCATTGTATGTATTGCATATTGCTCCATTTGCTGATTGTATTTTTAAATTAGTTTATCGGCAGTCCTGATTAAATCTTGCGGCAGACACTTTCACATATGTAGGTTTTTTTTTTTTTGGGGGTTTTTTTTTCATTACAGACATAAATGTGGACTTCTTGCTGATTCACTTTACATAAATTAATTTGATCTCAACCCCTCAAATAAAAATAAACACCCATTTGGGTTTTCGATAAATTCCTTAAAAATGATAAAGAAAATCTAACAATCAAATGGGTGGTTGGAGGAAAAAAAGGGCAGGAAAACTCTGGTGATATCCAACATAAGAGGCTCACTTTGCCGACGTTGGTCTCGCAAGCAAATGCATATCTGTACCCATTATGACGTTCTGAAGCTTATGTAATGTAAACCAATCAATTACTCAATGCACACGGGACTGTGTGGGGAGGACAGGTCGTAGGGGAACGTCGGCTAGGTTTCCGGGAAATCGATATGCGGAGGGCAATTGGCTAAATCGCAGACGAAGCCACAGGAAATTCGGGGATATGCGATCACTGACGGAAATGCGATATGGGACCCAGACAAGCCGCATTAATCATAACGTCTGGGCCTGTCCGCTTCATTTTCGTCTGATACCCTGAAGATTTTAGTCACCGCTGCATTTCCGGCTTCACAAATATTTACCCTCTTGCCCCCTTGTATGCACAGGAAGGACAATCCCCCAATGACATCCATTCATACAGTTTTCCGTAGAAAAAACATTTTTAAACGCGTATTAATATGAGAGAATTTCCGTCTGCGTCAAAATATTTCTATAGTCGGTGATGTATTCTTGGTGGTAATTTTTGCCGTTGCCCGAGGTCTTTGGTCTGGCGCCTTGAAAATTTCCAGCCAGTCATAGTATGTGCTTCATCGGTCTTTGGTTTATTTCAGGCAGTTGTGTATCTCACCGGGCGTTGAGGCAGAATTTCTGAGGTTCGTTTGCGTTTGGACTTCCTGAATCCTGATGGGAATTTCAGCCTCCCATCGGCGTGCCTTGTCCTTACGAGCATTTCTTCAGTCTCCGCTTCGGGCCGCGCTAATGAAGAGTGGAGATTTGGCCCCGTGACATCTGTAGGAGTCGATGGCCCGTCCTGCTCCCTCTAATCTTCTCTGATTAGCGCGGCAGAGGGCCGAGTGGGAGGCGGGGGCGAGAACGGGACGGCAGCGTTTCGTCAAATGAACTTCCTTGTTTTGGCAGCGGCTGTTGGCATGCTCGCACTGCGGCGGGAGGGTCGGCGGGTCGGCGGGCCGGGGGGGGGGGGGGGGTTTCGGAGCGGTCCCAACGTGATGTCCAGCTGCAGCGAGGGTGCTCTGGTAAAGCTCCGATAAAGGGAGGACCAGTCCCCCCCGGGGAGAACGGGCTTCTCCGACAGCTGGTTCTTTTCCAGGGCCACTCGTCCCGGGAACGCCGGGAACGCCGAGTCCGCGCTCGCATTTACACACACTGCACTTTGCACTCTCTTACCCTGCGCAAACCTGCCAAAATGTCTGTTTTTAAGTCCGGTCCGTTTAGGCAGCTGTGTAAACTGGAGCTGCTCGGGTGAAGTGCCTTACTCATGCGTGCTGCATCAGCGCCACTGGTTAGAATTGAACCGGCCATCTTTCACCTAGATGCCAAATCCCCTAACCCTTATACTACACTGAGTCGCATGAAGTATTTCTTCCTACCTGTTATGTTTTTCTCAAGACAGCCTAATGTGCCCTTCTCATCTGTATTAAGCTGTGTGCTACCACCATAGTTCTGGTGGTCATGGCGGTGTCTAATGAGTGCCTGTCCGTGGGAGTGGAGATTTCCCATGGTTCCCAAACCCTTCCCATGCCTTTGTCAGTTTAGTCATTAATAACGCATCCTCTCGGTTATTAAACTTTGTAATTGTTGGTAAATGAAAACTATTTACACTGCCTAATGAATTCCTTGTTGAGCCACCCTGGTTCAAGCCATTCTCAGCACATTATTAATCTAAAAGCCACACAACTCCTACACAAGGAGTTCCTTACATACTCCCAGAGAGGCACATCAGAGTGAGGGAGTATGTAAGGAACTCCATACTCTCAGGTCGGAAAACACAAGCACATGTAATTAATCTTTGGCCAACCACTCAAAACAAATTCTCCAATTGTCACCATTTCCCATATACAACCAATAATCCCTTTATTAGGCATTTGACATATTTTCAAGACTTGCTGGTCTTCTGCTTCTGTGGCTCCTCCACTTCAAGGTTTCAAAGGTTGTGTGTTCAGAGATGCTCTTCTGCACAGCTGTTGTAGCGCGTGGTTATTGCTGTCGTCTTCCTCTCTCCTTCTGGCCTCTTACCCCAGAACTGCGGCTCACTGGATGTTTTTTTGCACCATTCTCTAGACATGTAAACTCTAGACTGTTTGTGTGTGAAAGTCACAAGAGATGAGCAGTTTTGGAGATACTCAAACCACCAACAATTATTCATATTCATTAATAAGGTCAAAGTCACTTGGATCACATTTCTTCCCCATTCCGATGTTCGGTCGGAACCTCTTGGCCTTTTATGCATTGAGTTGCTGCCACATGATTTTTGTTGTGAAACCGCTTGTGTGCAAACACACACGTATACAGATTTATCTGATCAAGCTGCAGCAGAATTACAGTGAGGAAGCGGCTGTGAGTGGGAGGTGAGAATATTATTAGTCACTACGAGACTGGTTTAATGTGCTGTTTAAACCACTGGTTAAACCGTTCTTCTGTGTGTTGAAGAACTTCTGCGGAATTGTGGGTGGAAGCACCTATAGAGATAACTGGAAACGGTCTGTATAAAACAGCCGGATGACTTGCCACAGGTTGCCTTGATTAGGACGAACACCCCCTCCAAACACAGCATCTGTGCAGGTTGAATTTCCATGTGACCTATTTCAATGGCCTTATCAGTTTAATGCTTTTAATTTCATGTCATGACTTGTCTGCCTTCTTGAAAGAATGTTTTATCACCACCGCTAACGAGTCTTAAGATATAAAACTGGCACGAATGTTTATAGCAAAAATCTTAATTGTGACAGTTTGTGGGTGCAATTACATTTTCTTGCGTCTTAAGGTTCTGTAAAGGGAGTTGCGGTGTACTGCTGTATTCTATCATAAAGGCGTTTTCCACCCTTTGTCTGTTTCAATTTGGGACAGTTTATATTCTTGTGCTGGAAATGTATGTTGTAGCGGCATCATGTTGCACAAATTATCTTGAGAAAGCAGGAACTATGGTGTATGGAGTGATGCCTTGAGGCGGCACGTGCAAGATCAGCCAAATTATCTTTTTCCAATATGCTGACTATGCAGATGTGTGTGTGTGTGTGAATAATGTTTTTGAATTGCAATCAGTCTATTGCGACAGTGGTATGGCTCAAGAAGTAGCAAATTCCTGTGACGTCTATATAAACTTTAATACAGTATCACGTGCATATACACTCACCGTGCACTTTATTAGGAACATTTTTACTTTATTACACCTACTTATTCATGCGATTATCTAATCAGCCAATTTTAATGCTGCAGTGCAATGCATACAATCATGTAGATATGGGTCAGGAGCTTCAGCTAATGTTCATATCAACCACCAGAATGGGGAAAAAATGTGATCTAAGTGACTTTGACCATGGAATGATTGTTTGTGGCAGACAGGGTGGTTGGAGTATCTCAGAAACTGCTGATCTCCTTGGATTTTAACGCACGCTAGTCTCTAGAGTTTGCAAAGAATGGTGCAAATAAATCCAGTGAGCTGCAGTTCTGCTGACAGAAAAGACTTGTTAATGAGAGACGTCAGAGGAAAATGGGCAGACTAGTCAAAGCTGACATGAAGGTGATAGTAATGCAAATAACCACACATTATAACAGTGGTATGCAGAGAGCATCTCTGAACACACAACGCATCATAACTCTAAGTGGGTAGGCTACAGCAGTAGAAGTCTAAAAAAAAAAAAAAGTCTAATAAATGCCTAATCAAGTGCTTGGTGAGTGTTATATAGTACATGTGGCTTTTAAACATGAAACTTTTAAACGTCTTAACCATCTCACAATGACATATTGTTCAAAAATACAGAGTATCCAAATATAGAAAATAATGTTGATGCAGACAGTAGGTCATTCAGTGAGGTAGGCGTGAGTGCTGTGTAATAGCTGATCAAAACTGATTGGGGAACCTTTCTCTGGACTGGGGTGGGTCGTCGTTAAAAGGTTCACAAATAGACCCATAACTAACTTCCCTTTGGACAGAGAGACACAGCACTATTGTGTTTGACCACTCCCCTGAAGAGTGAAAACCTGAAGAATAATGAATGAGGGCACATTTCATTTTTCAAAAACTATAAAAAAATAAATAAAATACCTGTAATTGAAAGGAACAGTGATGCACGGGTTATTCATAGCGATTCTGTTTACATTTTTACATTGCATACATCACACCGTTCTATTCAAAGTCATGCAAATAGAGCTTATTAGTATATAAAGTTTATTTAAAAATGTATAATAGTTGACACACGTAATACATTTCATAGACATATCTACTAAATATCTATAAAAACAAATGTGCTTCATTACATAGTCTATGTTGACTGGTTTGCTGTCTGTGGGCCAGGCATAAAATGAACAGAATAACACCATGTGCTTCTAATAAGACCCATTATATTGTACCCAAGCACACTTTGATGATTATGGGTGCATACCTTAAGGCATTAGTCCGAGCTCCCTTTTTAATGACTTTGTTCCTGTGGATTTGATATCATCAGGGCAATTCAATGTGCCTGCCTCGTGTGATAAACCCCATCACCCCTTTCCTGCAAGACCCGTTAGTGTGGCAGTTATTACACACCATGTTTCTCCACAGCGATTCCTCCATTCCAGCTATGGGCTTTACAGCATGTCCTTTACTCTCAGAAATAACGTGACAGTGGAGCTGCATGTTTCCAAAATATACCCTGAAAGTACAATAATGTTCTCTTTGGGTTCAAATGCGTATGCTTTCCAAGCAAAAAAGGTACTAATTAATTCTATATTGCTGGCAAGGTGTACAATCTTACGCACCTAAATGGTAAATGGTTGGCATTTATATAGCGCCTTTATCCAAAGCGCTGTACAATTGATGCTTCTCATTCAACCATTCATACACACACTCACACATCAACAGCAATTGGCTGCCATGCAAGGCAAAGACCAGCTCATCAGGAGCATTTGGGGGTTAAGTGTCTTGCTCAGGGACACTTCGACACAGCCTGGGCGGGGGATCGAACCGGCAACCCTCCGACTGCCGGACGACTGCCTGAGCCATGCCTCGTGCCTACAGGGTAGCACACCAGCGACAAGCATTTGTGCCTTTTTGGGCACTTGTCGTATCTTTATTTCCACATGAGTTAATTGCCACAGAATATGTTACTGGGATCCTGCAGTGAAGTGGTTCTACAGCGACAAGAACAATACTGTGACATACACCCCAGTGGCATGCAACATGTTACCGCACGTTTAACAATGCTAACGGAAACTCGGAGACCTGCCGCCTTCTCCCGCAAACTGTGGCCTTCTACCCCATGGGAATCAGATGAGAGGCTTTCCTGACAGGAAAACACTGTAAATTGTGTAAGCGCGGGTCGGGAACTGGGTAAAAAGCGACATTCTCCCGCTGAGGGTAATGGCAGAAGGAATGATGGGATAGCACAGCAACCCCCCCCCCCCCCCACCCCCCCACCCCTTTGACTGTGGTTAGTGTCTTTTGTCATTACATTACATTACATTATTGGCATTTGGCAGACGCTCTTATCCAGAGCGACGTACCATGCCTTCCCAAGTGGAGAAAGAAGATAAAGTCTGATAGGACACGGCCCAGGGGATGAAGTAGCTACAGACTAGTGTGAGATAGAGATACAGACCCTAGATCGTTGTCTTATTTACGGTCAAGTGGACTCCCAGCCTGAAAGAATGATGATGTCAGATGCTGATTCCAATCATGCAGGGGAATGTTCAGTGTGCCCCGTGTGCCCAAATGAGCCGGTAAACTGCCTGCTGGCACTGAATGCCTTTCCTGAGATACCAGCCAGCTGTTTCCCAACTGCATCCACTGTATGAAAGTCTGTGTTTGTGCTGGTGTTGTTTTTGTTGTTGTTATAAGACAGGCTTGATATAAATAACCAGACATCTGTCTGTTTATGAGAGTCTTATGGTTCGCATTATCTCCTCAGCATGCCAGCTTGTATAACACACTTTTTGTCTGTTCACTGACACTATGACGGAGTCTGACTCTAGGTCAATTATCAAAAGGAAGTTGAAGCTTCTCTTTAAATCGGAAAAATCAAGTGTTTGGAATGTTGTTTGTGCCTGGAACCAGGGGAGTCGTGGGGGCCCCCTGGAAGAAGACCCCCCTCTGGCCCCCCTTTTTTAATAAAAAATGTGTGGGCCCTCTCCAGCTGTGTGCCCCTCCCAAGTTGTGGGCCCCAAGAATCATCGCCACCTCTCACCCCGCTCGCATAGCGACGTCCCTACGTGGAACTGAGCTGGTGTGTTTGAGAAAAGACAGCGCCAGAGAACCGGACTTCTGCATGTGCTCCTGAGGATGACTTTATCTTGTCCGGCAGGGGGGGAGGGGGTCCATCCGGGGGCCGATTTCAGATTTCATTTCCATTTCCCACATTCCTGTTACTGTGTAATGCTCTACACGTGTTACGTGTTCTGGCTACTCGCAGAGATATTGAGTTTAAAGGTACAATAGGTAAGATGTTTGTGTTAAAGTACTGTTACATGACCATTGCAAATCCCTTCCTATAATTAAAAAAGGCTCACTGACATTTTGACTCACCCTCTGCCTGTGTTTATAGTCCTTAAATTTGGGTTTCAAAATATATAGTTGACGGCCTGACACTCTGTACCAAAACATTGTATGACTGTACAATAATTAATTGGTTAATAATTCGTTCTAATTGCCACAGCCAATGACATCTCAATGTCAGCACGTTTACAAAGAAGAGGGAGGGATAAACTGCTGTGGTTTTAAGGTTTTTATTGCTGCTATTCCTCTCTTGACCGTTAGAAATCCCAAATTACCTATTGTGCCTTTAACATAATGAGACTGACAGCTCATTTTAGGTCGGCCTAATTAACAATAATAACTATTACCCATTGTTTTGTGTGTGATTGTGAGCAAAATAAGACGCCCTCCATCTTGTTCTTCTTATTACCATTTCTGTCCAGAACTGTGATAGTTTAGCCCAGGAAGGAGAGAAAAAGCCCTCAGTCATAGCACTCTGCAAACACCCCGGTCAATAAATCAATACCAGCTCACACTTCTTCTTTACGGAGAGAGGAATAAATCCACTCGCAAATACCCTAAACCCTCCCTGCAAAAGCACGCACTCCTGCGCTAGGGAAATATGCGCCGATTGTGAGAAATCTGTCACCCCCTCCTGCTGCAGCGTAAGAGGCCATACTGTGTAAACAGTGTATATGGGCGAGCCCTAAATCATGCTGTCAGGGTCCCTAGGTCAGAGATGGACTCATGCACACGAAGAGGGGCTGTGTTGGATCAACCAAAGATAATTTATCAGGAGGAACTGTTGTATGATACACACACCGAGCAATATAACAACACATAGACCACTTTGTTGGGTATTTATGAGATTTTCTTTCTTTGGGCTTATTGGTCTTCCTCTGCTGGAGCCCCATCCACTTCAAGGTTGATGTGTTCTGTGTTCAGAGATGCTCTTCTACATACCACTGTTGAGCTTCGACCAGGATGGCCCTTCTCCTCTGACCTCTCGCATTAACAATGCCTTTCTGCCCACAGAACTGCTGCTTACTGGATGTTTTTTGCACCATTCTCTGCAAACTGTAGAGACTGTTGTGCATTAAAATCCCAGGAGATCAGCAGTTTCTGAGTTACTTAAACTTCGCTGTCTGGCACCAACAATCATTCCACCATCATTAATCAAGTCACTCAAATCACATTTCTTCCCCATTCTGAGATTTGGTCTGCAAAACAGCTGAACTTCTTGACCACGTCTGCATGAATTGCATGCATTTTGTTGCTGCCACATGATTGGCTGATTAAATATTTCCATTATCAACCAGGTGTACAGGTCTACCTAATAAAGTGGTCACTGAATGCACAGACACTCAATGACCAGTTTATTAGGTATTTATTAGCCTTTTTTTAAATTATTGGTCCTTCTGCTGGAGCCCGTCCACTTCAAGGTTCAACGTGTTGTTTGTTCTGAGATGCTCTTCTGGATACCACTGTTCTAGCGTGTGGTTATATGAGTTACTGTCGCCTTCCTGTCAGCTTGAACAACCATTCTCTGGAAACTCTAGACACTGTTGTGTGTGAAAGTCCCTGGAGATCAGCAGTGTCTGAGACACTGAGATACTTTATACAGGAAATCCTCAGTAAAAGTATTAATATGATGCTGTTATCATCTTTAATCGGTGTGATTCACGTGACGTTTGCGGAACCAAACAGAAGTAATTTAGTTAACTTCATCCGTTTCATCATCTGGGCCTGGTAATTGAGAAAGCATGGCTTTTTAGCATGTAGCTCCCGGCGGTTAACTCGAAATGATGTGATCATTTCACTGGCCCCTGAGAGGAGAAAATGTTTTCACAACATGAGCCAGTTCCTGAAATCAAAAGAGGACTCTAGCTCTGTCGTAGTCACAGCTGAGAGTTCCCAGAAGCACGAGAGCTTTGCTGTTCTCTCATGAGGGCGAGTGTCGTAATTCAGGACGTCTCAGAATTACCCAAAAGTCTATTTTAAAGTGGGAACTCCCTCTCTGTGACCAGGCGTAGAGAAGGGATTATAGTCCAGTCTGTCAACCCCATGTTTGATTGAACCACATTCTGTTATTGCATATCAGGGCCTTTGCACAATTTTGGTTGTTTTCATTCCTTTTGTTATTTATACCAACTTTGAGAAACATTGCTACCCCGTGCTTATTAGAGCCAGTGTTTACATTGTTGTCGCAGTCCCTTCAGAATAGCTGAACATCTTCGCACACAAGAAGAGCATGAATGCACACACATCCCTGTTCATCATCTGTTGTCCATTCTGTGATCATTGTTTTGATATTTTAATGCTGTTTTATGTTTGAAGTTCTGTATAATTCATATGCACAGGGTATATGACCAGTGGTTCGATTAAAGAAGGCAAATGCATTTGACATAACTAACATGATGATATACCGCAGGTTTACATTGATTTTCAAAGCAAAGACATTATTAACTAAATTAACTTTCAAAGAAAAAGGAGGAAGGTTTGGAGGCAATGAATTTGGGAATAATTTAAAACCTGAAATAATTCAAGACCTGAGGCAAAATATTTTTGAATACTATCCAAAGTATTCAGATTTTCTTTCTGCTTTTCCTAGGCTAAAACAATCAACAAAGCTTGGTAGCAGATGTAAAAAAAATACTTGACTGGTAAGAACAGATAAACACAGGACAATTAAACACTGTTTCCATATTGATCAAATCACATTTGACCTAATGTCAGAAAAAGAGCCACGAGTGAATATTGAATATCTCATTATAGCGTTACATTTTGATCACCACCAAACACGCATGCACTGAATCAAACACTGAATCCATTTGCTGAATCCAATTTACATTAGTCAATATTTATGTGCACTCAAATACATGACAAGCAGTGGTCCACGCATTGAGAAATGGCTCTGGTCTGTGTAATTGGTTTTGATGCAGTAGCATCACTTTAATGCCTTTCTGGACCTGTCCTGTTGTTGACGCAATACGGCAAAGCTTGAGAAAAAGACAGCGCCATAAGGATGACTATGATTACTGACAGCCTTTGTGCATTTCTTCTTGCGTTTAAATCTCCCAGGATGTAATGCACCAAAATATGAACTGGAAATAGTTTCAACCTAAAGGCCTGTTAGTCATTATATTTTTATTATGCGTCACATTTTCAATATTGAGTGTGCAGGCACTGCAGACATTAGTCATTCTTTTACGATTTAGGTACTAGAGTTGAAATTGTTGGGCTTTTTTCTCTTCTTGACAAGAGAACCCAGTCTCAGCAGTTGTTATTTGTGAGCCGTCTAAGTTGTAAATATTCCTTGGATCAGATTTCTCGATTCAAATGAATTTGTTGGCTTGAGCTGAGCAGGAGTGCATTAGTGGACTCTGGGAGAATGTATTTTTACCCTATTGATTTTCTGGGGGGAAGTAAAAGTTCAAGTCAGGTCCTGACCTGAAATCCCAGTTCAGCAGATTGAATCTCGCCGAGATTAAGCTCTTCAAAACTCGGCGGAATAATCGTGTGAAATCAATCATTTGCGTAAACGGTAGCATACCACAAGAATCCCCCAGAAAAGGTCAGCGGTGGGAGAATGGTGCTGGGAGCATGGCGCAATTCAACACGGCCTGAAATCTGCTGTAGGAGGAGGAGAGGACTGAGCACTACGCTGGCTATGCTAATGAGACCCAGTGAAAGGTCAAACCCTATGTTATCTCGCGCCTTAAAACACCACCCAGTCGCTTATCTATGGCTCCGTCTGCTGAGTGTGTCTGCGTTTGTGCTGTGTGTGTGTGTGTGTGTGTGTGTGTGTGCGTGCGTGCGTGTGTTTATGTCTGTGTGTGTGTACGTGTTTGTGCTCTGTGTGTGTGCGTGTGTGTGTTTGTGTTTATGTGTGCATGCATGTGTGTGCTCTGTGTGTGTGCAGACGTGTTTGTGTCCTCTGTGCGTGCATGTGTGTCTGTGTGTGCGTGCATGTGTGTCTGTGTGTGTGTGTCTGTGTGTATGTGTTTGTGCTCTCTGTGTGTGTGTGTCTGTGTGTGTCTATGTGTATGTGTTTGTGCTCTCTGTGTGTGTGTGCGCATGCGTGCGCGTGTGTGCGTGTTCCTGCCCTGCTCTTGTGCCCCTGCTATCTCCCCATATACAGTGCAGCTGTTTCCTGGCCCTGCCCATGAAAGCACTGAAGAACAAGGGCTGGGTCAATGCAATAGACACAGTCATAGACAAACACGTCCCCTAATAGTGCGAATAGCCCCTCTGACTGTACGCTAATGCAGTTAGCCAACACTGATAAGCTCTCCCAAATTCAATTACTGTGGAGAAACAGAGCATTCTCACTGCACACAGATAGCCTTCTGCTGTTCTGAAGTCAAATTATTAACATGAAAAATCACTACAAAGGGGAGAAATAGCAAGACAGACAGACCAGTATTTATCATATGTATATTTCATAGTCATTCAATTTTAAGTGGCATTGAGGATACAGCTCCATACAAAAGCTACATTGAACCTTTTGACATAAATCATTCATTGGCAAACTGTTCACAGAAAATCAACATGATCAAAGGAGTGTATAATACCATGGCATTGTTTTCAATACTCTTGTATTATAATATAGATTGATGAATGCAATCCAGACCTGGACATTACATTAACATATAGCACAGCATACACACACGTCAGGCAAAAATTAGGGTACAAATCATGGGACACACAGGTACAATGAGCCAATTATGGATCTCAGAAAAATTTGACCAATCAGAGCAGCATCGCTATGATGTGCCGTTGCCCCTGGCAATGAGTTTAAGTTCAGAAATAATGCTCCCACACCGGATTTTGACAGTTGAATCCTGTCAGCCTCCATCACTCTATAAAATAAAATTCTCAGACCTTAGTGTCAAGAGAAGCCAAGCGGTTGTTTGAAATAGATCCAGCTTTGGCGGGTTTGGAAGAGTGATTGTGAAATCAGAAAAATATGGGGGCAGAATAACGAGAATGGGGTTGGAATGTCTCGCCCCCGCTGAGTAAATTGACAGGAGATATGGTACAAAGCTTTTGAGAGCAGCACGCCAAGTTTCCAGTTTACTTTCTCCTGGTGAATTTCGTAAACACTACCGAGACTTACCGAAACGGCAAGCTTAAATTTTATTACGAAAAATGACTCTTTTAATTTTCTTATGGACACAGCTGTGGACAAGTTAGGAAATCTTACAGGCATATACTGTGTGTGTCTGAACCTAGAATTTAACTTCAGCAACATCCAGAATGTTTAGCCAGTTTCCAGAAACAACATGACATCTTCCCAAACTCCCTGTTGACTTGTAAGCACGCTTAACTGAACTTCCTCCTCATGTTGGAGGGGGGCGCCTTATCATAACAGTGACAAAGCTAACTGTGACCCTCTGTGCCTGCAGTTCCCACCATAGCTCTCTCTAAACTGCCATTGTCTGTCCTCAACAACGAGGTTCCACCTGAAGATTTATATTTATATTTAAGTGATAGCCAGGCAACGGCAATGTATTATGCTTAAAGCTGCATCCATAATGCGGATACAATATCTTTCAGTGATCACTGAGCTGGAACTCAAGAGATGGTCTGACAGATGGGAGGGTATGGATAACACACACACACACACGCAGCTTTTACATTTTTCAGTGCAAATAAATACTTGAGAACTACAGTACATAGTTATTACCGTAACAGTTAACAACGGCCATAACAGTTTACATCACAGATTATAATACCTTAATATTACATATTTATGAATATATTCATTCCTTATTAATATCATTCATTCCTGATTCAGGTTGAATTACAGAGCAAAGACACTACACATTACATTGTTATATCATAAAATAATTTAACATGGCATACCATACAAGAAAGCATAGCATACAAAGCATCACAAATTCGGCAGAAGAATTTTGACTCGTCCTAGCATCATATATTTTCAGTGCACTGTTTTTACCAAATCAACAGCAATTAAATCAACCTCAGCAGTATTTTACAATTCAGTTTAATCCACAGTCTGCTCCTACAGCAAGCACAGACAGAGGTGCTTGTCATTTATGTCCAAGATTTTTTAAAATTTTATTTCTTTATTTTTTTAATCTAAATCTGCCAAGAATGTGTCTCACTGGCGGAAATGGAAATCAAAGACATGTGCAGGCTAGATCTACATCATCACAACATAGTCATCTTACAAGTCACCCACTTCTGGTCAATGAAGGGGCAGAAAGTCTTTTTTTTCCGTACCAAGGAAACTCCCGCAGTGATGACAGACCCTGGCAGGCAGGGTGCCAGCAGCTAAGCCGCAGAAGGCCCAGGGCAAGGGTTCGAAATACTGAGGGAGAGCGCCAAGGTGTGTCTGTGCGCCGGGAGGTGCGCTATCGGTTTAATTCCATTCAGGCTCCTCGACGCGGAAAGGCCTGTCCCAACACAGCAGGCTCAAAGAACCCTCCCGCTTTCTCCCTGCCTGACAGCAGTCAGCCCTGGTGGAAAATCCTGCTATGACCAGGCTGAAATTACCAGCAACCAGCTGCTTCAAAGCGTAGCGTGAGCTGGTCGACCAGCTACCGAACCTGGCTTGAGCTTGATTTTTTTTTTAGCAGGGAAGTGAACATAAAACAACGTACGTACTCTTCAAATACGTACTTCAAGTAAAATCTACATTTAAAATATGACTCCCAGTATGGTTTCCCCATTTATGAATTCCTGTAACTGAAATATCTTCTTCTATGGGCCCAAGTACAACATCTCATCTCATTTCTACCTGACGGTGTATGCCCTGTGGTTTGTGTCCAAGTCAAATACGGCCTTGAGCAATCCTAAATGAGCTAGTCACTTTGTAAATAAGCCAATTTCCCTGCCAGTCTACACTTAGTGGAACATGTAGGAAACTGCCCGTTCGATTCCTCACTACAATAGCTCGACAGAGCCTGACACAGGCCTAAATCACCGGCTCAATGCTCTGCCTCCTAAGGGACCTCTTCTCTGGGCCAGTTTCTGGGGTTGCAGGGGAGCGAGCTAGTCAGCTCACACCGTCTCGCCCTGGCTCTGGAGCTTGGTGACCTCGGTGGCGGCCTTGTGGAGGGAGAGGTCGTTCAGGGTGTTCGACTCCTTGACCACGGAGGAGCTGAACATGTCCCCCCGGTAGGGCAGGGCTGAGCGCTTGCACAGAGCCCCCCAGAGGAAGCGCAGGACAGACGGGCTGAGGATGATGAAGACCCAGGGGTCGATGATGGAGTTGATGGAGAGGAAGCGCAGGGCGATGAGGTCAATTTTGTGTCTCTCTTTCCTCTCTCCAGACGTGTTGATGTACACACGGACCTGTATAACGACGAAAGAACAACATCGGCCATCAGCCACAACATCAAACACTTGCTCACTCACTCAAAAGATGAAAAGCTCGTCGTTAGAACTGAGACTGTGGTCATGGAGGAAAACATTGTAACATTGGTGATTATACAAAAGTGGCGCATGCACAGACACTCATTCTACTAGTACACACGCCCCTAGTTTTCTATTTTTTCCATATTCCATATTTTTTATGTTTCCCAAGACGACTAACCGATTTTGAAGTGAGAGTGCACTGAACTATCGTGCCTGAATTCCAAAAACAACCAAAATAACACAATGTCCTGTTTGACAAAGTTGAGACTGGAGCTCTCTGTTCACAAGCTAAGATTATATTAAACTACAGTGCCTACACATTAAACCACAGTGCCTATGCATTAAACTACAGTGTTTACCGTTCCTATACATTAAACCACAGTGTCTATGTATTAAACTACAGTGTTTACAGAAAGGTTTGTGGTGTACTGGTGCTCGCAATGACTTTAGACCATTTTGGCCCTGACCACCACTTAGCCACTGGCCTCTTGGGGAAAAAGGCTCAGTCTTAACTGCTCTCAACAAAATGAAGCTGTAACAGTTCCGTTGGAATGCAAGTTCAGCTACAGCAGCAGACAGTAACAACACTCTCAGAAATAAAGGTATGAAAAGTGCCGAAAAAGGTACAAATGCTTGTTGCTTCGGCAGTCCCCTATCGGTGCATAAAATTGTACCCAGCAATATAGAACTAATTTGTATGTTTCTTGTTTGGAAAACATACCCAAAGAAACCATGACTATACTTTCAGGGTACATTTGGGAAATTTGATCTTTGAAGAACAAAAATGTACCTCCACTGTCACTTTATGTCTGAGAGTGAAGAGTTCACTGCTGAAAAACGCAAAGTGGTGAAACTATTGTGTCTCTAGTTTATAAACAGACGTGTGGTAGACGCCTGACTCTCCAATACTCAAGGGATTACAACATAAATCACTCCCTCCATCTGTTGACCATTATCAGGGCACATCTACACTCAGGGAGCACTTTATTTGGTATTTTTTTATTTTTTTATTTTTATTTATTATTGGTCTTCTGCTGCTGTAGCCTATCCACTTAGAGGTTTGATACGTTGTGTGTTCAGAGATGCATACCACTGTTGTATAATATGTGGTTATTTGCATTACTGTCACCTTCCTGTCAGCTTTGACCAGTCTGGCCCTTCTCTCTCATTAATAATGTGTTTTTGCCAACTGAACTGCTGCTCACTGGATGTTTTTTGTTTTTCACACCATTCTCTTCAGTCTAGAGACTGTTATGCGTGAAAATCCCAGGAGATCAACAATTTCTGAGATAGTCATACCACCCTGTCTGGCACCAACAATCATTCCAAGGTCAAAGATCACATTTCTTCCCTATTCTGACATTTGGTCTGAAAAAAACAGATGCACCTGTTGACTACGTCTGCATGCTTTCATGCATTTAATTGCTGCCACATGATTGGCTGATTAAATACTTGCATTAACAAGCTGGTGTACAGGTGTACCTAATAAAGTGGCAACTGAGTGTATATTCTGAAATCTTCAAAGTGCTGTATTTCATATCATACCATAAAGATCTATACAGCATATGCAGTTTATATTCCTCTTGGTCCTACACAAGGCTTGCTTTTGAGATTCCATTGAAGAGTAGGTTTTTTTTGGAATGTTTTTATCAAAGCTCTAAGTCAGTGTTGTAGAACTCCACATTGCTTTAGCTGACCGTTCGTGATTGTTATCAGCATTAGAGTGTCCAGTTGAGTAGATTCTGATCACATATTTATGATCTTACCTTAATTATGCAACTAATGCTTTAAACCACAGACCTACATTATTGATGCATATATTTACCACGTACCTTTGCTATGCATTATATTCAGCCCAGTGAAGGAACATTCAATAAAAGTTGCTTTGTAAATGCAGTCCATCCATAATTAATTTTAGATAGTTAAGTTAATTACTGGGCAGCTAGCAAACTACCTGTAGAGTCCTGGTAAATTTAGTTATATTTAATGTACAGTGAAAGCTTGGACATTGTGGAAAGCTACCTGATTTTGCTTCCATATAACATGCTGGAGAGTTCTGGTTAAACCACAACACAATTTCCCCCCAGTGCTTTTATCCAATCAGAGCCAATGCGTCATACCTGTCCCTGATTGGCTGGTATGTGTATCTTTCCCTCACTTGCGGTGGAAAGTGATTCCCTGATCAATGGAAATGGATACCGTACACACACACTATAGTGGATCACATGTTTTTCTCTCTGTACCTCAGTGTTTGAGGCATTGCCAAAAGTTTGCCTAAAATATCTGTTTAAAAACCCCTCAGAAGTGTTCTGACAGCATGTTAAATTTTGAATGGAATTGGGTCGCTGTGTAGCTCATCCTGTTTGAACAGTAAATGGTTGGCATTTATATAGCGGCTTTATCCAAAGTGCTGTGCAATTGATGCTTCTCATTCAACCCATTCATTCACACACACTCACAAGGCGATTGGCTCAGGGACACTTCGACACACTGCCAGACAACTGGCCTTATCTCCGGAGCTAACGTCATCCCATTTAGACACTGCTCAAGTGCACGAGTGGTTTCCGTTGTACGGGATCAAATCCCAACCGTGCCAGTGCCAACTGTGGACGCTTGACTACGCATAATTGGAGTTAGCCTTGCCCAGGGCTATAGCGGGTGGAATCGGCGTCTCGTCCACTCTCCAGGGACCCTCGCTGGACAGACGGGTGCTGGTGGCGGTCGGCTTGCCACAGCTGCATGTGAAGTGTCTTCCTCGTGTCTGTGTGAGCTCGGCTTGTGGGCCGCAGTGTGAACAGGTGCAGCTCGCGCCATCGCGTGCATATCTGCTGACGCCCTCCCACTCTGGAGATTGCGGTCCGAGTGAACGTATGCTGCATATACAGTGGGCACGGGGAAGCTGAGTGGAACTGGACCCAGAAGTAGCACACCCCAAACACACCCTGGTATGACTGCTGCCTCTGAATACCAAAGCAGCTGTAGTTATTTTGCTCTCGTCTTTTTTGGGATGTACTGTGCAGCTTAATTAATATCAGCCCTGGACTCCCCTCTCCAGCCCTTTTCCATCTTATACCGGGGGGGAAAAGAGCAGATAAAATCCTGCTCTGTAAATTAACCTGAACCGTTGCATCAATACATATCATTTTAAATAAAAAGCATTTGGGCTCCTGGAGAATCACAGGCTCTGCTGGTTTCCGTTGTTACTGTGCACTTAATTGCTTAATTGACCAATTAGTGCAGTTAATTAAGTTAATTTGTCAATTAACTCACATCACCTGGTTACTTGGGTTGGCTCCCCAGGACCGGGGTTGCAGGCCCCTGTACATAGTAGTGAGAGAACTGGGCATGCAGTTTTTTGGGTGGCCTAAAATACAGTCTTAGTGTCACTTAACGGATGATTATTTGTTCTGAAAAGTAGATGACATCTCACACAAACACACACATACCCACACACCCACACACACACTGAATATTTAATCACACTGAGTGCTGTTTTAATTATTTATCTTATAATCATTATCTGGAGGCAGAAAAAAGAAAGAGAAGGTGCTTGTTGAAAGATCGGGTTTCATCAGCAGACCGGCGTGGCTTGTGGGTACAAGGGACCCGGTGATATTTACCCCACAGGAGACCGAATACGGCCACAGAGGTGTCGTCTGTGTGAGACACGCGCCCGCACCATATGGCAGTCTTTCCACTTTATACCGAGTACTCTGACACGGACACAGGGGATTCTGATTGACAATTCTGTTATATCAATAACCATATGGGTCAATACAGATATTGATGCCAACGAGATGATGAGTACAGATGTCAATTTAAGACTGAGAAATGTAGCTAAATATCTATGTAACAAAATCTGAGCCTGCTTTATCATTGAGGGGCATGAGTCTATAGCTACTAAGTCTCTGTATAGCTTTGCTTGTGACTTTGGCTGGTAAAAATGACTTAATTTTAACATCAACAGCATCAGCAGCATATCAAGGGCATCCCCTGTCTGGCATATGCTGCTGACATCATCATATCAGCTGTATTCTTAGCTTATCAGCTAATACCGACAAGTTTGTTAAAGCTGTTATCATGTTAATATTGCGACATGGCTGCAATATTAACGCGCATCCATGTTTAGTATTGTTTTGAGTGTCCTTTTTTTTAAAAACCAAATTCATCCTGATAATGTCTTAGAGGGCAATATCCCAAGTGCTTTACAATTCATTACAATTATCATCCATTCACACACACACACACACACACACACACACACACACACACACCAACGGGCCATGCAAGGCACCAACCAGCTCGCTGAGGGCAACTGGGGGTTAATCCTTCAGTAAGGCATTGTGACTCGTGTCTCTCCCAGAGGTATTTGATGGAGTAAGTGCTTGAAACTATGAAGACGATTCATGCAGTCTGAGAATCTCCCTCCCACTGGCCGCTTTCATTACGCTCGTTCTTTCCATCCGTCAGATAGTTAATCATTCACTGGCCTTTTCTCCGGTGTACAGTGTCCCCCCTGGGGGGTTTTAAACCGCCGGGCCCGTATTTATCAAGAATCTCATTTAGACTAGCAGGAGAGCTGACCTGAGATCAGTTTAGCGTTTTTGCTCACGACAAGTAATGTTAGGATAGAGGCAAGGGAAAGCTGATCCCGGATCAGCGGTCATACACTGTGCAGCTTAATTAATATCAGCCCTGGACTCCCCTCTCCATCTTATACCGGGGGGAAAAAAGAGCAGATAAAATCCCATTGTAAATTAACCTGAACCGTTGCATCGATACATATTGTTTTAAATAAAAAGCATTTGGGCTCAAATTTCAACCGTTAATTAAAAACAGGAGCACTCAGCTCAAATGTAATTAGACAGGAAATGGCTACCAGATCCTGTATTTTCACTAAGGGTATTAACTAGCTGTTGATGTACAGTAGCAGATCTAAAAAAGAATATACATTTGTGGATATTTTGATAGAACTGACCACGGTTTTTTAACGTAAATGTTAAAACAAGAACACAAAACACTTGTCAAAATATACACTCAGTGGCCACTTTATTAGATAGACCAGTACACCAGCTTGGTAATACAAATATCGAATCAGCCAATCATGTGACAGTAACTCAATGCATAACAGCATGCAGATATGGTCAAGAGGTTCAGTTGTTGTTCAGGGCAAAAATCAGAATGGAGAAGAAATGTAATATAAATTACTTTGACCGTGGAATGATTGTTGGGAACAGAGAGCGTGGTTTGAACTGAGAAACTGCTCTCCAAATATTTTCACCTAGAATGGTGCGAAAAACAGTGAGTGGCAGTTCTGTGGGCGAAAACACCTTGAGAGGTCAGAGGAGAATGCCAAAACTGGTTCAAGCGGACAGGAAGGCGGCAGTAACTCAAATAACAGTGGTATGCAGAAGAGCATCTCTGAACACACAACATGTCGAACCTTAAAATGGATGGGCTACAGCAGCAGAAGACCAATAAGTCTAAAAATAAGTCTAATAAATACCTAATAAATTGTATATTCCTTTTCGGATTTGCAGCCGTGAGTTCAGGGTCTGCTATGACATTTATTTTCCAATACAGGCTCAGATTGTAAATTTCTCAAATTAACTTGCACATCTGCGTTGACATTTCATCCGGAGTGAGGTTTATAAGTGTGCTGTCAGCTGCAGACCGACATTTCACTGGTGAAGGCAGTTTGCGGAAATGTTACCTTCACCTTGCGAAATGTCGACTCTGGAGCTTTTATGATTTGTCAGTATATATTATGGCATCTCTATCATGGGGCAGCAGTGAAGGTGTTTTTCTTATATTACACAAGCACTGCCATTCTCTATAGCTGGCATTCAGGTTTCTCCCCAGGGACACAATGAGACACAGGGCACAGACTCAGTAGGCAATATAGGCACAGTCACATTGTGCTATCAGCTTCCTTCCTCCTTGAGTAACACCGTAAAATGACAACATTTTGCCTTGTGTTTCCCATAATTGTCATGAGAGCCTACTCATTTTTGACCTGCCGTGTCGAAAATGTTTACTATTTCCTCTATTCTGACAGCAATACGTTTCCCTAAGTGGCATGGCCTCTCTTTCTATATTCGGACTGAAGGCAAAGGTGAAAAGTGAGAGGTGTTGGATTTCATGTTGCCTTTCTGGGAGTTTCAGGGCACATAAACTCAGTGAGCACTTTATTAGGTAGACCTGTACACCAGCTTGTCAAAGCAAATATTTCATCAGCCAATCATGTGGCAGAAGCTAAATGCATAAAATAATGTAGACGTGGTCAAGAGGTTCAGCTGTTTTGCAGGCCAAATGTCAGAATGGGGAAGAGATGTGATCTAAGTGACTTTGACTGTGGAATGACCATTGGTGCCAGACAGGGTGGTTTAAGTATCTCAGAAAGTGCTGATATCCTACGATTTTCCCGCATAACAGTCTCCAGAGAATGGTGCGAAAAAGAAAAAACATCCAGTGAGCTGCAGTTCTGATGGCAAAAAACGCATTGTTAATGAGAGGTCAGAGGAGAAGGGCCAGACTGGCCAAAGCTGACAGGAAGATGACAAAAACACAAATAACCATGCATTACAACAGTTACAACACAATATGTCAAACCTCTAGGTCACAGCAGTAGAAGTCTAAAAAAATAAGTTTAATAAATACCTAATAAAGTGCTCACTGAGTGTATACGGAACAGCAGGCTCTGGCAGGTGGAAGAAAGGTGCCGTCCCTACCAGAACATCCAGTATGTGGCCCGATTTCCCATACACGCTGACAAGACAAAGTCAATATGCCCTAATGACCTGGGGCGTATTTCACAAGGCAGGATTACCGAGTTAGCTGGGTAACTCAGTAATGAGGGGCGACATTGGCTCAGGCGGTAAGAGCAGTTGTCTGGCAGTCGGAGGGTCGCCGGTTCGATCCCCCACCCGGGCTGTGTCAAAGTGTCCCTGAGCAAGACACCTAACCCCTAAAAACCATCGCTGTTGGTGTGTGAGTGTGTGACTGGGTGAATGAGAAGCATCAATTGTGCGGCAGATAAAGGCGCTATATAAATGCCAGCCATTTACTATAACTGCGCTGAGTAACACCCAGAACAGCTCTTTTTACTTCAGTCCATGTTCCAGTTTTATGAGAGTTCTGTTTTTTTTACTCAGTGCACTTATCCAGCTAATTCAGTAATCCATAATTCAATCACTAATAATTTACAGTGAGATTTACAGGGTTGCTCCAAAAAAAAAAAAACTTGAATTTTGCGGGGGCGGCAGGATGGTTCGAATGCTGACCAAGGGTCTTCTTCTCCCTGTGTCTGCGTGGGTCTCTGCCTGTCTGTTACTCTGGTTCCCCCCCCCCCCCCCCCCCCCCCCCCCCCGCCACAGTCCAAAGACATACAGGCTGATTGGAGACTCTGAATTGCCAGTTGGTATGAGTGTGTGAGCGAATAGTGTGTGTGCCCTGCAATGGATCAACGAGCTGGCCAGTGTGTACTCTTGCCTCTCACCTGCTGCCTGCTGGACTACCACCACACACACACACACACACACACACACACACACACACACACACACAACCCTGACAAGGGATAACTGGTTCAGAAAATGGATGGATGGATGGATGTGTGAATTGCATGTCCCAGTGATGGATGTGGCTGTGAACAACGACACAGAGTGTTTATGTCAGCGACTGGCACTGCGGGCTTGCACAATCTCTATCTTGACATTTAATGCGGTTCATTCTATTTAATTTACACTAGTCAATATTTTCTAATCTGGATAGCAGTAAACATGACAGTAATTTATGTACACACATTATGTTATTGTCTGTGTGTATGGTTATTCTTGCAGAATACACAAGGTGCATCTGCATTCACAAATTAATGGCTTGAATGTATGCTGTGTGGAAAATATTTGCAATGTTGCTCCTGTTCCCTCAGAAGTTGTTTTTAGCTCAGAAATGTGTTGTGCTGCAGGCATATCACTTCATTACCCTGTCGTGGCGATGATAAACATTTTTTTGGAGTGTTCCTTGTAAACTCCAAATATACGATCAATTTCCCCTTCTGCAAGTTGTTTGTTTTTGTGGGGGCTTTTTTTGCGAATCCAAAGTCCCAGGTGGTCTGACAGCAGGTTTTTGGAGCAAAGACACTCCAATGTAGAGTCTGATTGTAATTTCAACTTCCTAATATAATAATGTCAAATAATGGCTAAAAATGCAATGCACTCTTTGAAACTGAACTGTCACATCAATTGAAGTAGTGATGATACGGTGAGGGAGGTCAAATGGAAATTAACTGACACAGTTGTATTTTAATTGTAACAGTATTTATGTTCGGTCTTTTGGGATAGTGCATGCTTTCCCAGACAGATAACAGTGACGGAGAACTCCCAGTGAAAAGGCATATTTTTTCAATGATTGCGATTACAAAAACTGCTCCTGCAAGATTGCATTAGGTAGTCAGCTCACACGGTGAAGCAATTCACAGACCTTGGAAAGATGTCCTTGTATCTTATCCTCCTAAGACCTGGCGTACACATGCGTGGACTCCACATTTTGGGCTGTACAACCATAATACTTAATTCTTAAGACCGAGAGTCCACATATGTGGACATCATTTTTCTCAAAAACTACATCATTTCAAAAGATGATGCTTAGTTTTTATACTTATCAGGTCCCAATAAGCCCAAATAGCAGAGAGAAATTAAAAATGCATACCAAAAAAGAGTGCGGGAACTTCTGCACTCCTGCAGCTGTAAAGTGCTTACCACATCCAATGCACCAACAGTTAAATACATAAATACATAAATAAATAAAACAAACAAAATAAATATTTACTTACCATTAGTGGGAGGGAGCAAATCACGAACGCCACAGTCATGAAGACCAGGAGAATGAGGTGCTCGACCTCTTCAGCCAGGGAGTTTTGTCTCCGCTCCTTTTTGCCCCGCGTTGATCCTCGGTTTATTTTGCGCCTCCGGTACATTAGGACCAGATGGTAAACCACAAACGCGTTGCAAGCCACAACGGAGGTGACGATCGCAAGCATCACAGTGGCATAAACGTTGGCATACACTTTGTCCTTGGTCGCGCGTGGGTTCATGTCAATGAAACACCAAGTCCCCGGGCAGTATTGTACGTACTCCCCGAAACCAAAGAACGGCAAAAGACAGAAGACTACGCAAATCAGGTAAATGAAGAAGATCGAGGCATATCCTAAACGTTTGGTGATGTGCCGCCCGTAAAAGTACGGGCATCCTATGGAAATGCATCGCTCCGTCGCCATGGCAAAAAGTATGGACAAAGTTGCCAAACTAAAAAAAGTCATACTTACACCAAAATACGCACACACGGAAGAACTATTACCCATAGTTATCATCGTCATGTTTGTCGCATAAGATGCCATCACTACAGGGCTAATGAGACAAGTTCCTAGAAGGTCCGTAACGACCAGCACGGTCACAAACACGTGGAAGAGAGACGGGCGCTGCCGACTCAGATCCTTTCTTCGACGGATTTCCAACAGGATCAAAGCGATTACATTTCCGATTACTCCGGCTGAAAACATCAGTGAGCTGATGATCGGACTCGATGAGTCGATAACTTTCATATGGTGGCAAGTGTCATTGTCTGTGTCCGTAAATAGCACAGGCATATTTTTTGTTACCACAGGCCAAATAATTGTATTTAATTCATGCGATCACTTTTCAATTTTTTCTCATGGTATTCAGAAGCAGCAACTTGGGTTTTCCACAAGCCGGGAAACTCTCACTGGTCCGACGCACTCACTCAGTGGTCTCACCTTCGATTCCAGTTGATTTCGGGGGAAGTTCATTAATCTTCGCAGGAAAATGAGCATCAAAGTTTTGTAATGAAGCTGGGCATTCTGTACATAATCTTCATTCAACGTCCAACTCCTCTTTCACGTAGGTTTCAACGACAAAAATAATCCCGCCCACAACGCTTCTGCTCGTGGAGTGTGAAAATATAAATGCAAATGTTTCCCTGTTCTGAAGATGTTTCTGTCGGAGTGCATACGTTCCCGTGCCATAGTATTTCATGACTATTTTTTCTCCCAGGTTGCTCGACTCGATCGAGCGGTGAGAGTGCGGGAGGCGGCGTGGGGTTCCTCTTTCTGAATGAGCTGTCCGAATGTAGTGATGCGGTGACGTCACCCAGCTGTTGACACACCCTATCGTGGAAAAGTGTGGAAATTTTCTTGATTCTTTTAAAACACATTAACAGGTTTGTTAATGTCTGTACAATAATAAATACATAAAACCATCAAAGTAATAAATATAATAATAATAATAATAATAATAATAATAATAATAATAATAAGTGTTATTGTTATTCAATTGTAATACTACTACTACTAATAATAATGTTATTAAAAGAAGAATGTTATTGTGTATGTTATTGTTATTTTATTTCAGAAAATTAATACGTAGGAAACAATAAGTGAAAAAATAGCCTGAAAGGAAGTGTGTGTGTGGTTTATACCACAGCATAGAATGTTTTGTACTCTACATGTAGCCTATGTGACAGGAATTTGAGCAATGTATTGTCTTGTCATATAATTATATACTACAATGACTGTGCAGCTGGGCAGCTGCATGTACCTGTGTATACTTTCGGTTTGTCTTGTGCTATATTACGAGCGTTAATATCTGTATCATTGCCTGTTCCAGAGCACTGTGCTCAGCGTAAATGAGTACACCCCCTTCGAAAAGTAACATTTTAAACAATATCTCAATGAACACAAAAACAATTTCCAAATGTTGATAAGACTAAGTTTTATTTAACATCTGTTTAACTTATAACATGAAAATAAGGTTAATAATATAACTTAGAGAACAAAATTTTTAGTTTTACTCAAATTAGGGTGATGCAAAAATGAATACACCCCACTGAAAGTCTAATTTAACAATAATCAACCACAGGTGTGTCTAATTATTCATTACACAGGTGTCCAGCAGACTGTTGACTATAAAAGGGTGTTACTTCCCTTCCCATTTCATGTTGTTAGCAATGGCACCACATGGAAGAGAAATGTCGAGAGACCTGAGAAAGAAAATAATTTGTTTACACCGCAAAGGTGAAGGCTACAAGAAGATCAGCAAAGCTTTACTTATCAGTCAGAATACTATAGCAAAAGTGATACAAAAATTTAAAAAAGATGGAACTGCAACCATCTCACAGAGACGTCCAGGCCGTCCATGGAAGTTACCACCTAGACAGCAGCGTCTTCTGATGAGAAGGGTCGAAGAAAATCGGCATGCAAGTTCACTGCAGTTATCTAAGGAAGTAGAAAGCCAAACTGGGGTGACTATTTCTCGTGACACAATACGGCGTTCACTGCAGAGGAATGGCATGCGTGGGTGCCGTCCAGGAAGGAAGCCTCTCCTAAAGCCCAGGCACAAAAAAGCCCACCTAGAGTTTGCCAGGGCCCATGCTGACAAAGATTAAGACTACTGGGACTCTATACTCTGGGGTGATGAGACCAAGATAAATGTTTTTGGAACTGATGGCTTCAAAACTGTATGGCGTCGCAAAGGTGAGGAATACAAAGAAAAATGCATGGTGCCTACAGTAAAACATGGTGGTGGCAGTGTCCTTATGTGGGGATGCATGAGTGCTGCTGGTGTCTGGGAGCTGCATTTCATTCATGGCATCATGAATTCACAGATGCATTGCTCTATACTGAAAGAGAAGATGCTACCATCACTCCGTGCCCTTGGTCGTCATGCACTTTTCCAACATGACAATGATCCTAAACACACATCTAAGGCCACTGTTGGATTTCTGAAGAAGAACAGGGTGAAAGTGATTCAGTGGCCAAGTATGTCTCCTGATCTGAATCCAATTGAACACCTGTGGGGAATTCTGAAGAGACATGTTGAGCATCACTCTCCATCCAGCATCCAGTCTCTAAAAGAGGTCATTCTTGAAGAATGGAAAAAGATCGATGTAGCAAAATGTTGTCAACTTGTTCATTCCATGCCTAGAAGACTTGGTGCTGTCATTAAAAATCATGGGGGCCATACAAAGTACTCAGGGGTGTGGGGGTGGGTTATGTTACGTTTATGTTACAACCGTCTGGGTAAGTGCAAGGAACATGTCCCCTCTGAGCCCCGTGAATGGCTCCCATGCCTGTGTCTCTGGGGGACACTGTCTTCTAAATGGTTGGCATTTTTATATAGCACCTTTATCCAAAGCGCTGTACAATTGATGCTTCTCATTCACCCATTCATACACACACTCACACACTCACACACTCACACACCAACGGCGATTGGCTGCCATGCAAGGAGCATTTGGGGGTTAGGTGTCTTGCTCAGGGACACGTCGACACAGCCCGGGCGGGGGATCAAACCGGCAACCCTCCTGCCAGACGACTGCTCTTACTGCCTGAGCCATGTTGTCTTCTGATGCCAGACGTTAGTGTCAAAGTCGTCAAGACATAGGGTGTTGTTTACACCCACGTACGCGGTCGGCATTTCCGCCACCCTCCGTTCTTTTGAGAAGTAAGATTGTGGGTGTGTGTGGGTTGTTCAAGTGCCTCTGGCAGTGCAGCCCGCAGCACCAATCACCCCGGTCCAAGCCCTGTGATATTCGAGAGAAAGTGTTCCTTTCCCACTAGTTCCGGCACCAAGAAGTACGAACTCTGTTTCTGTGCGTGAAGGCCCGTCAGTTAAAGCATTGAGGCTCTTTTACACAAATGAGCAATAAGAACCGTTGACTTCATACAGTTGGACACCTGTTTCTACAGGTATCTGAAGTTTCAAAGGCACCGAGGATGCAGTAGTAACTCAGAACATTGTAGTGGAAGCTCAAATTAAAAGTTCATTCCTGTGTGAACATTTCTCTTTAAATTTGACTTGCAAGAAAATGAAAATGAAAATGAAACCACTACACTTTTTATTCACAAGCTCCTTTTGGCAAGTTCATTTGAGTGATTGTTGAACTAAAAAAAAAAAAGTGTTTATTAAGCAAAATGATTTCTTTTTCTTTACTCACCACCAATATTTTTTCAAATAAACCCAGGAAAACCTAAAATCTAAAAAAGGTCCTGGGTTCGAATCCCCGTCGGCCGGGGCCTCTCTGTGCAGAGTTTGCATGTTCTCCCCGTGTCTGTGTGGGTTTCCTCCGGGTACTCCGGTTTCCTCCCACAGTCCAAAGACATGCAGGACATGCAGGACATGCAGGTTAGGCTGATTGGAGAGTCTAAATTGCCCGTAGGTATGAGTGTGTGAGTGAATGGTGTGTGTGCCCTGCGATGGACTGGCGACCTGTCCAGGGTGTATTCCTGCCTTTCGCCCAATGTATGCTGGGATAGGCTCCAGCCCCCCTGCGACCTTGTTCAGGATAAGCGGGTTAAGATAATGGATGGATGGATGGAATTTCATAGGGCGCAATCTCCAAAGAGAGCATAATTGCTTCCAGTTCCCCTGGGCACGAGACTGCCACCCAGTGGGCAACAAAGTGACACATGCGTCAAAAATATCAACACACTAAAATATCAAAACATCCGCATGGAGCAGGGTTAGCTCAGCCGGTTTGCCCGTTCACACAATGTGGAGTGCAGGTTACCGCGACAACGCTCCCTGATGACGTAACCCTCGGGTTCAAAAAAGAGCATCGTTGCCCTTGGCTACAGGCAACTACCTGCGAGGGCTGTGACTGCACATCCTGCAGGTAAAATCTGGTTTACACTGGGTGTGGAGAATTCAGCAATTATTAAACACACATTATTATGCAAACAGGAATCCAGCAGCACCGGTGGTTTGTCACAGGACAGACTCTGTGCTCTGCATTACACAGCTGGGGTGCCAGCACCTTTACATTACAGTACATGACATTACATTACATTACATTACATTAAATTTTATTTAGCCAAAGCTACGTACAAAATATAGATAGGCTAAGTCTGTAGCAACCATACAAATACATCTGCAACAGCTTGAGGAGAGGAAAGTGTGAGCCACCAGGGACTATGGGCCCCGTGAGATCATCTCACACTGGGCCTCACCACCCCAGAAAATCCTGTTTTAATATTAATTTTAATAAACCCTGTCAGTTTGGAATCATCTCAGCCACCCATTAACTGAAATCTGCATGATTTTATGCATTGCACTGCTGCGAAACGATTGGCTGATTAGTTGTTCCTACTAACGTACTCAGCGAGTGTATTTCTAAAACTGTGAATTATTAAATTATTAAGTGTCCACCACTTGCCATAATGCAGGTGACTGCAAACGATATAAATGTAGGTTAGGCACAATAATAACTTTCATACAGGGCAGCCTGTGGTTAAGGTAAATAACTGGGACACGCAAGGTCGGTGGTTCTAATCCTGGTGTAGCCACAATAAGATCCGCACAGCCGTTGGGCCCTTGAGCAAGGCCTTTAACCCTGCATTGCTCCAGGGGAGGATTGTCTCCTGCTTAGTCTAATCAACTGTATGTTGCTCTGGATAAGAGCGTCTGCCAAATGCCATTAATGTAATGTCATGTAATATTGGAATATTTGTAAAAAAAATTTGATGCCCATAAGAATTTGAGAGTTGTAAACTCAGTGTGTGTCTATTACACAGTAACCTTGCAACTGCTGTCACAACATAAAACCTGTTATCTATGGTATGAAATACAGACACTATACTTATTAAGCCCTCACTACTCTACAGTCATAGTTTCAATGAACAGTTTTTAAGAAGTGTGATTGGCTTGGTGGGGTGTCATTTTTAAGTCACTGCCAAGCCAATGTATTGTGTGACCCTGGGTTTCGAGCAGGTCGAAGATCCTGGATATGTTGCCATGGAAATAAGCCTAACTAAATAAAAGATGTGTTCTGAAACCAGAGCTAATCCATTCCTCTGGCCCGTTAATCTCTATTCCCCTGCCTGGTGTGTGAGTGTGTGTGAATGGGTGAAGGAGAGGTGTCAATTGGCTTTGGATAAAAGCGTGATATAAAGTTATAGTTTCTGCATGCAAGGACATTGCTTGCCATTGAAAATATAACATCATTTTCCATATACACACAAGGTTTTACAAAGTCGCTATGATCTCTGGTGCCCTTCTCTACACCCCTTCTGTGCCCCCGAAATCCCGCTCTCACCCCTCCGTGTCCCCCACACACTATTTACTGACTGCTCCCGAAAACAAGTCCCCCATCTGCCCCTTCCATTGTCGTGCTCGCCACCACGTGCGTCGCCGGCGACCCCACCCCTTCTAGAACCTGCTGTCGCACTGACATCAGCAGTTTCGGACAAACATCGGACAATCCCCCCGACAGGCTGAATGAACGCAACTGCTGCAGCCTCATTCCATTCAACCCAGACCTTTATCTCCACTGCGCTTTTCACAGCAGACTGGGGCGAAATGAAGGGAAGTAAATATGAAATGAATATTCGTAAAAAATCAAAGCTTTAAGTGAAGACGGAGACTGTGTGCTCAGGAGCTACAGTGGACCTTCCACACCAGCACAGTATGATAGTGCCCGGTTATTGAGAAAGAAGTCTGTTGTATGAAGCTATGGAAATGGCTGCTCACCAAAATTGAATATAAAAAAAGAGAGTTGTCACCTCATAGACAGGTTTTTCTTTTTTGGGCATTGATAACATATTTTGGTGTGAAGCCTTGTGCCCAGTTATTGTCAAAGTTGTAGAAATGCATACAACTATTTTTATCAGTGTCGAGAAATTATTTATCATTTACGGTTTCTAAATTATTATTTCTCATTCTTTAGTCCCCTGTTATCAAACTGATGGCTACTGGAGTGGATTCGGCTTCCTCAGGAGATGTAATTGCCTGTGCTATGCCTGAACTCATGCATTATCATAGTGACTTGACTTTTATTATTTCCTTTAATAATTCACGCAGTAATTGAACCGCCCAGAGTGCCATTAAATGGAAATGTTGATTCATGGCTTGGCCTTTGGGTTATTTAATTACAGAGGTTAATGCTTGTAACGCAAGCGCTGCACTGGAAATATCATCATCCAGTGACTGGAATACATTTTCTCAACTTTTATGACAGAACTTTTATTTACCTCGTAAAATGTTATTTAAAATGCTATTTATGCTCAAACAAATTATTTAATGCTGATAGGAAATGATGATGATATATATATATATATATATATATATATATATATATATATATATATACACACACACACACACACACACACAGTATATCCTTGTTATCTGAAGGCATCATTAAATAAATGAAACCATTTCTTTGTAAAAAATATATATTTAAAAAATAAGGTTTTATAGCATATACCAGGGATATGAATTACTTAGTTTCCCACGTTTTTATTTTGCAAAAAGGGAGGTTCGGTTTTGCCCACAGTCTTCTCTTTACAGACTGCTCAACTGCAACCCTGTTCCTGGAGATCTACCGTCATGTAGGTTTTCACTCCAACCCTAACAAAGCACACCTCATTCAACAGCTAGAGCAGGGCTGCCCAACCCTGTTCCTGGAGATCAACTGTCCTGTGGGTTTTCACTACAACCCTGACAAAGCACACCTCATTCAATAGATAGAGATTTCTTTGAGCTGCTCATTTGCATAATCGGGGGAGCCAAATTGGGATGGTAGACTCCAGGAACAGGGTTTGGCAGCCCTGCACTCCAGTGACTATCAGTAGTATACAGCAAATTTGCACAGCAAATACAGCACAGAATCTGCATATTTTGCTTTCCTGGAACCCTGTTCCTGGAGCTACAGTATCTTGGAAGGGTATTTTGGATGATAATGAAGTGTCATAGATCCTTCTCTGCAGTAGTAGGCTTTGAGAAACAGGGGAATTTGCATCCAGAGGTTTACTGGTGGGATGTCCTGTGGGTAAACAGGCCGATAGGCGAGTGACATACCTTGCCACAGGCACTGCAAAAGAAACCGGTCTGGGAAGTTGTAACATTACACTACATTAATGGCATTTGGCAGACGCTCTCATCCAGAGCGATGAACAGTTGATAAAAATAAGCAGGAGACAATCCTCCGCTGGAGCAATGCAGGGTTAAGGACCTTGCTCAAGGGACCAACAGCTGTGCGGATCTTATTTTGGCTGCACCGGGGGTCGAACCACCGACCTTACGTGTCCCAGTCATGTACCTTAACCACAGGCCACTCTCTGGCAACGGACCATTGTTTCCTCAAGTGGCGCTTCTCCTCTATTTTATTTATGTTGATCTATCACAGAATCTACATATTTTCCTGTCCTAGAAGCATGTTCAAGTTGTTGCAGATCATGGGTACAATTGGTTTATTTCTATAGTGCTCCAGCAGTGTTGTACTGTTAGGGAATGGGGCACTTTAAAACTGCAGGTTCGATTTTCCTCCTCTGCACAGGTGTAATGTACTGTACATTGTAAAATCAAGCAATCAAAAAGTGTATCCTCCTTTCCTCCACTCGTCTCCTCCCCCCAAAATTCCGAATAGGAGGAGGACATGATTGAAGGGAGGGAGGATACACACACCGCTGAAGTGCGTCTCGGTTTTGTTTTTTCCTCTGTCGCTCTCTGGTGGTCATTATGGGGAATTACATTCAAGCGTTTTCCAGCGACAGGAACTGCAGAGCCTACACTAGCTGTGACACTTGTCAGTATGTCAGTGTGCTGGCACCAGAGTCTAAGGCTGGCACGCGTGGTGGTTTGTCAAGATATTTACAATGCGGACTGGTTTGTGGTATTGTACATATGCATTCCCTGGGGGTACAGTTGGGGAGCCTGGCATTGTTAACTTCCTCTGTTCTGTTCTGTGTTGGACACTTCCTGGGAAAACATGAAAGCTGTTTAAATAAAGACATAATTATTTTTAACTTCCCTTTCAGGCGACAATGAAACAAACTTAAAATCTGTCTATTTACACCCCACATGGAAGCCATTATTTAGATCTACGCTCCTCAATGACTTCAACTTGAGATGAACTCCCCATTTCTGAAACCATATTCTATAGTGATCTTTAGAGCCAACATTGATGGGCCCATCCAATAATTATGCCGAGTAAGGCACGTAGCTTTGAATGGAATGTCAATCTCTTGTTTTACTGTAACAAACAGGTGAGTCTGTACTGAATATTCTCCCCCCGGCGTCCCAAACACACATCCTGGTTGGCCAGAATTGTGAAACAGGACACCAGTGAGGGAGTTGTACACAAATTACGAGGGAAATCTCGAGCATGACACATGATCCAAAAACCGAGATGAGGATGGGAGCGGTCCGGTTTCTCTGGGCTGCACTGGAGGAAAGCTGTGTTCGGCTTATATCAGCAATGAATAGGAATGGCCTACCCGGCACACACTGTCGGTGTAATGGAAAGATATGCATGTAAAGATGAAGCGCTGTTCTGACTCAATAGCTAGTGTGTCCATCCATCCATCCATTATCTTAACCCGCTTATCCTGAACAGGGTCGCAGGGGGGCTGGAGCCTATCCCAGCATACATTGGGCGAAAGGCAGGAATACACCCCGGACAGGTCGTCAATCCATCGCAGGGCACACCATTCACTCACACACTCATACCCACGGGCAATTTAGACTCTCCAATCAGCCTAACCTGCATGTCTTTGGACTGTGGGAGGAAACCGGAGTACCTGGAGGAAACCCACGCGAACACAGGGAGAACACGCAAACTCCACACAGGTTGCTGTGAGGCGGCAGTACTACCCATTGCACCATCCGTGCCGCCTAGCTAGCGTGTGTTACCTTTAATTTTGTTTTACATTTTATCATGTCTGCCCGTCTGCAAGGTAAATCAAGGCGGAATGCTGCTAGAATGCACTCATGAACTTCTTCACTGATGAACTGAAGGAGCTTGCACTTCCTGAGGTTATGGTAAAACGAGACGGGGTTGGAAATGGTTCAAATTCTGCTCTCAATTCCTGGTTATGAAATGCCTTTGAGGCTCTCTTTTGGGATTTCCAAGTATTCCCCTTAGCATAGATTATACGGGCGGAACACAGGCCAACAGTCTTGTTGTACTTCTCTTATTTTCTTTTGCTTTCATGAATGCTTTATATCACTTATTACAAGTAAAATAATAAATACATTATAATAAATACATTTGGTTTATTGTGCTGTGTGGCAGGATGATGTACAGATCAAGACATGTTCCTTAATTATTTTAGTGCATTCCACAATTACTGAAATTATATTTTGCTCGTCTTTCCCATTTCTTATGCAATCCCAGAAACCAAAGTAAATATAGTGGTGGCCAAAATTACTGGCATTCAATGATTTAGATAGATTTAGATAAATAAATTAAAATAAATTAAAGTTGAGAAAAGTTTTGCCACTCAACCCTTTATTGGTTTGATTTCAATCTGTAAATAAAGAAAAGAAAAATAAACATTTTGAAACGGAATTTCTGGATTTCAAAAATGCTGGAAAATAAATTTACAATGGTCCAGACAACGCTTGCAAGCCAGTTTTTCGGGTAAATGAAATACAAATCAAAGAGGAACTGCCCCCTCTTACCTGAAGTTCACTATCAACCTTGTAGTCCTGTCCGACCTTTCTGCTCCGCATTATATGGTGGCGTCGCCTTCCCTTCCCTAAAGTAACGTATCTTTTCTACTCCCTAGCGGTGGAATCAACTCCCCACTGCAGCTGGACAGTTGTTTGTCTATATTAGAGTGTCTAAATGCTTAACTGTAAATGGGAGTGTCACTTTAATGACTGAAGGGGACAGTTGAAAATCTCGCTGAAATGTTTAGACTTAACCCTCAAGTAAACCAAATAAAAGCATGCGCCTTCCGCAGCAGCCCGAGCCATACTGGCCTTTTGCGATGTATTTGCTGCACGTAGTTAGGTAGCAGTGTGGTGATTTTATATCGTTTTCCAAGACAAATTGTGTCGCTCCTGCTGACATTGGTTAACGAACAGTAAAAAGGAAAGACTGCAATCCCACTGCGCAGCATGAACTTGGATCTTGAAATGTATGTGCGCACCGTTTCGCCCCTTGAAATTCATCCCAGACTGTTCATTCCAGGGGGGCCCGTACGCTGCTCGGAGTGTGGCCACTGTTTCGAAGACTCCCTCGACGCCATCTCGCAAGAGTGAGAATCTGGTGTTTTTGCGGCTGTCCGTGGCGCGCGTGAAGGGAACAGTTTATCAAACAGCTTGTGCACCTGTTTGCGGCAGAGTGAGGTGCGTAAGATGATGAAAACCCAAGGATCCACGATGGAGTTGACCGAGAGGAACCGCATTGCCAAAAGGTCCTTTTCCTCCTCCTGCGCTGCGCATTCGTCAGAAGAAAAGGCGCCAATATACAACCGCACCTGAGGGATACGTAGATAAGATGTACGTTAACGGTTAAAGGGTGAACCGACCTCAAAGCTCTAACGTCATATACAAGGAGGAATGGATGCTACAGATTGAAAGAAAACTCTTCTAAATATTTAACAAATTTGTGTTCAGAAAAGGTGCTCAGTGGTTTTCAACCCTGATCCTGGAGTAGACTCTCCCTGCGCCTGCTGCTTTCATTCCTGCTAATCTGGTGTTTAATTGAGTGTTCCTTAAACACACTTTAACACAATATACCTAGGTTATTGCAATAGAGTTGGATGTGTCTTTTAACTTTCCCCGCATGGTTAGTATAATGTAGGCCTATACATTCCGCACGTAAATGATTACAGCTGTAGCCTATGTCAATTATCAATGAATTAATTCAGTTTCTTTTGAAATCGATCATTAGCCATGGCACGTAACAACGTGAAAACTGACCTGACTGCGTGAATGTCCCTAAATTAACGTGGAATATTCATTATTTAAAAAAAAAAAAAATGAACTGTTGATGCTTCAGGAATTGCAATACAGGTTTAAACAAAAACCAGCCATAGCTCCATGACCTGGATTGATAACCATTGTGCAAGTTCAATTTTTGTGATTCTACTGAAAACTTAAATACTCTTGATTAGCACATCATTTTAACTAAAGATGAGAAAATAAGGTGAAAGAAAATGTGAAATTCGAAATTTCCATCAAGATTTCTGGGAACACACAAAGTTGTCACCTCTGGAACACCGTCATACGACTCTGACACAAAGTAACTCTATAACAGTCTATGACTATTCATACGTTCTCTGTACACTGTAAGTGTACTGGTAATTTGTCGCGCCATATGCAAATAATTTTCGTGCAGGTGAAATCCACGTTATGGAGTTTAAAGTCGTTTCACATTAAATTAATGCAGTTTTACATGCTGTTGGTTTGTCGACTTGAGGTCAGATTGTATATTCTAGCGTTTTTAATTGCCTATTTTAATGCAAATTGGGGTATATCGTCACTTTCTTCTGGAGGACTGAAGGAACTAGAGACGTTGAAGTGTTCAGTCCCTGCCATAAGTTTATATACCACGTTTCCTTCAGCATTAAATATAGGCTCTTAACTATTGTAAGCGTGCGGAGCGGAGCGTTTGGCACAAAGCTGAAAGTGTTTAAAGGTGCAGTTAAACTCCGTTTGGTGTGAGAGAGGACGTACCGTTACGGGGATGGAGCAAATGACAAAGCTCAAAGTCATCAGCAAGAGGACGACCAAGTGATCCAGCTCCTCCGAATGCCGGGGGGACGCGGCTGCTCTCATTAGCGAGTTGACGGTGGAGATGCTCCTCTTGCGGGTAAGCTTGTACATCTTAATCAGGTTGATTTTCACTAGCATGTTGCAGATAACCACAGCCAGGATAGCCAACGTCAACAGCGTGGCGTACAGCAAGGAGAACGCCTTGTTCAACGGTTTTATGCTATTCAGTGTGATGAAGCACCAGGTCCCGGGCCGGTATTGCTTGTAGTCCCCGAAACCGATAAGTGGCAGGGCGCAGAAGAGAAGACAGAATACATAGATGCTGATTAGGCACATCAGCGCTCTCCTCCGCGTAACTTGCCGATTGTAGACATAAGGATATCCAACGGAGAGAAGGCACTCCACTGCAATCGCCAGTAGGATTAGCGTGGGGCACAGCCCAAAGAAAGACATGAGCAACCCAAAAGTGTTACACAGATTCGTGTTGATTTGCTCCAGACACTTGGAAAGCGCATAACACGCCAATACCATTGAACTCAGTAAAACTTTTCCCAGTAGGTCCGACCAAGCCAACCCTGAGACCAACACATAAAAAACTGAAACATGCCTGCCCCGTGTGATATTTTTGTGTCGATATATTATACAAAGAGCGATGATATTCCCAATCAAACCCATTGTGAATAGCGCTATTGGGTATAGAACGGAGTTCTTCTCGAGCGTTGAAATGATGCAGAACTCGCAGGCCATTCTGTGATGTTTTTAGTGCTGCTTGCGGAAACTTGCGGACTTAAATATCGGAATGCGTGGGAGTTGTAGTGTGTTGATCATGTGAGCACGCTCGCCTGGTATGTCTATAGTCCCCTGGTACTGTACAAATTGTTGACAGACTGAGAACACTACTTCCTGAAGCATGTCTCGCTCGACCAAACGTGACGCGTTACGGAACACTCTTATGCAGCCTTGGGCATATAAAAGGCTATTCTGATAAAACAATGATGTAACAATAGATGCGGTACTGACTGAGTGAATGAAGGAAAAACGGTTTCAAACGAAAACGCAACATGGAGATTTGATTGCTCCTTCTGTGAACTAGAGTACAATTTCATAAAATAGTAAACAATATTGGAAATGTGCTAAATGGTCATTATTAACGATATTATGATGATTATTGTTTTAAACTACTACTACTACTACTACTACTACTACTACTACTACTACTACTACTAATAATAATAATAATAATATTTCAATTATGTTGGGCAAGATTGCCATCCTGAGGAATTCTGGCATAGTTATACTTTTCTCATGGCATAGTTATACTTTTTCATGTTCGCAGGCTTTTCCAAGTGCTTTCCTAAAACAGCGCGAGTTTCTGGGACATCTATAACATTTATCACTATTACGGTTAATTAACCGACGATTCAAACAGCACTCCCTCGACCTGTTGACAATAATCATGGTGCGTCACAAGGTGGCGCTGTGCGCCACAGAGACATTCGGTTCATTTTCATTCCGCTGGAACTACAATTTCATGGGTTATTACTTGGTTGAAATTCCTGATGTAAACATTAAAACTGTATTATTTCTCTCCAAAGGCTGTGGTGAATTATACTTAAATATAAATAAAAAAAAACATTAACAAGATTTAGATGTTAATAATCTGATATTACTCGAACAGAAATTCCAAGCCAATCAACTGAAAACCGAGTCTCTAAAGAATTAAATGACAAACGAAAGGAAATACGCCGCACAGTTACAAATGTTGCATCGCTGTTTTAATGTTTCAATGAGTTGCTCGTTGGTTTCATTGACCAAGCGTCTAATCTAAAAGCGCATACTTAATGAGAATTGTTATGATATAAATTCTGCAAGTGATACTGTTTAGATTTTTGGATTACAATGAGAAGCCTATTACTTGTGCCTCATACCTGATTTTATTAATTTGTGCCTGATCTGCCCTGTCCCGGATTACGTCAATTACTTCAGGATTACTTACTTATAATTCCGGATTTCTTATTTTATAATTCAATTTTTCTTACTAATGTAGGTCTCATATAGTATTAATATGTTAACCATTTGCGCCTTCTTAATATCGGACATTTACAACTGCGGTTTACCTTATAGTGGTTTAAATTTGCCCAGTCTAATCGTATGAAAGGACATTGTATCGCGGAAAGCATGTTTTAGACTGTATAAATGAAGTAAAGATTTTTTTAATATTGTCAAAAGAGAGTCGATTATCAAGTAGCTATAATCTTTCATAGACTTGTCACTCCTGCTGTGACTAAAACATTTGCTCGCATCGAGGCGGACGAAGAGCTATGAGAAACTCTTTTGTGAGTGATTAAAAAAAAAAAAAAAAAAACCTTAGAATTTTAAAATGAAAACCAGATGGTGTCCAGTGTCTTGCCAGTCAGGAGCAATGTAGCCAATCAGCGACTATTGCAGCACTAGATCCCTCCTGTTTTACTTTTCTTGAGTACTTGGGTCAGAGGTAGAAGTTGATGAGGGTTGAAATTCCTATACAAATTGAGATCCCCTCTGCTTCCTATCAGCTCTGGTCGATCCCCCGCTCCTGGGTGTCAGTCGCCGTTTCCCCATCCTGATCAATGCCGCGTCGATTTTAGTCGCACCATGAAGATGTGGATGAAATTGACAATACTGTTTCTCAAACTCTCATGGACTGTCTATTTTGTAACAGCCATCCAAAGGAAAGACATTTTCCCCTATGGGCCAGTCAACGGCGATTTAATTCTTCAGGAGGGGGACGATGAAACCTCCGAAGCTCTCGAGCTAAAGAAGCCAATGTTATTCTATGAAGCGCAGTTCACCGATTTATACGTAAGTAAATCAAATACAGAACATTTTATTTTCGACTTGGGACACTGTTTTTTTAATATATTAATTTGTCCTATTACTAACTATACATCATCTCAAGGTACCATTGGTGAACTATGCCCATATTCTGCGCACGTGCATTGCAACACGTATATATTGGTGAATGAAAGACATGGCCTATTTGTGATAGCGTAAGGAAAATAGGATGGAAACTAGTTAAATAATTTAAAAAAAGAAATGAATAATAATAACATTTATATGATCTACAGATATGTATATGGAGCGGTCCTTTAGCAATCGGGAAGAAGGCAGAAGATTCGTATGATAAGAACTAATCAAGTTGACAAAATCGGTATCAATCTTACACTGTGTTTTGAATTGCAAATATTAAAGTTGGTAGTTCTCTGAACAAGTTAGTAGGATTTCTGTCTATATTATGCTGACTCTATATAATTCACTTGTTGTAGTCAAGTGAATAAACCTAATGCCTGAGATTTCTTTAAACTCAAGAGAACTCATAACTCACTCAGAGTGGATGAGTGAGTTGTACGCTATGACCCAGAATAACCCACGCAATGGCAAATGGTTTGTGGACTGTTTGTTTTCTCTTCAGACCGTGGTACTGAACTTCCGTTGTAACTGCGAAACATTATTAAATTAAACCACACGTGGGATTCCTCAAAAGGGTTTATGCATGAGCCGAGTTGACCACTCCCGGAGAGTCGGGGACAAAAGAATCAATTTTTGTTGCGCTAACAGATCGACATCCGTAGTGTGCTGGAATCTGAAAAAGTGATCGAACTCTCGAGATGGAATAGTAAAGCTGTCATCATGGCCTCACACCAGATGTAAAGTCGTTTAAAACATTTTATGTAGTGCAGTTAGCAGGGTGTAATCTACTGCCCACTCTAACGGAGGCAAGTGTCGGGTGCCAAGTCAAACGTATGAACAGATGGTACTTCCAGAGTATTGTCTAGCAATTTGATTTTATAAAATATATATATATATTTAAAACAATTCAAGCAGTGTTCCAAGACATTTCAGGATGGAAATAAATGAGTATATACTATATAGGCCTATGAGTTGCGTTAGAAGACCACAACACAATTGTCAACTCTGTAGCTACTCTGAGCATTAAGTAGGCTACTGTGCTGTCCAGGCCCTGGTAAATGAATGAAGGTGTCATAATTCCCCCTTCTCCGTCCTCAGGTGGCCACCAATGGGATTATATCAACCCAGGACCTTCCGATGGAGAAGCAGTATGTGGACGACAGCTTCCCCACCGACTTCCCCGCCATCGCGCCCTTCCTGTCCGACATCGACACAAGCCGCGGCAAAGGCGCCATCTATTACCGGCTGGAGGAGTCTCCCAGCGTGCTCAACCGGGTAGCGCATGAAGTGAACAGGGGCTTTCCGGACGCGCGTTTCACACCCACCTACGCTGTCGTCGCCACCTGGGAGAACGTGGGGGCTTACGAGGAGTTGAGCCGTAACGCGGGGCCGTCCAACAGGGTGAGAGTCAATATCTGTCCGTTCTGCGCCCCGTAAGGGCTTTGGTTGCTTTGACTGCATTGTGACCTCTTACGGGTCAGAGGTAATCAGGAGAGGTCATCAGCTGTATTCCCACTGGAGTCCACCCCCACCCCACCTCGCCCCACCCCATGCTGACCCTATCCCACAAAGGTGTCACACATGACCCGTCTTTAGTGATTGCCAAACCTTAGCCATTCCCTGGTCTATAGTCATGTTTTGCCAAGATCATAAAATTAAGGGACAAAAAGGTAGTGAAACAAACCTTTTTTTTTTTTTTTTTACAAGTTTATGTAAACGACACCTTTATCTAATCTTTCATTAAGGCTGATTTTAAAGTGCTCTGGCAAAAGTTTGCTTAAGGGCAAAAAAGATATTGTGTCAGCAGCTCAAATTAATCTGATAACATACCTCTCTGTAACTGTGCCAATGAGATCCTGAAGAAAGATATGTCTTTAACCATGTCAGCATTGTTCTGCAGAGCATAATGTTTGCACTGTACAAGCACTCACACGAAAGAATGACCTGGTCTGCTTAAATGCAACTCTTGTGTCTTAATACTACTACTAATAATCGTAATAATACTAATAGCAATGAGAGGCCTTTCACTTTAATCTGTTATATTATGTTGCAGTCATCACATAAGCAAGCTATTGTGAGCTGTTGCAACTCTGGTCTTGCACACACAGCTGCTTGTTTAAGGAGTCAATGATAAACTCATACTCACAAATGTTTACACAGCGTGTACGGTTTGGGTTATTAAATCCTTGTTTACTGATTATTACGCTCCATATGAAAAAGACTTTGGATGTCGAATGCGTCAGGTAGTCGTGTTCTAACTTACTTAATAGTGGAATGCTGAGGGAATTTTGGCTTGGGTACAATTTGTAGGCAGGGCGGGATTTCTGAATGTATGTGGTGTGTCTTTCAGCGTAATCTCAGATAATGGCTTTTTAAACTGGTCAGCTGTTTGCAGGGTGAGGACAGGGATCCCAAACAGCTTTGTGGTATGAAAAGCGGAGTGTTTCCAAAATTTTTTGAATCATTCATTAAGGTCTGGGGTTGTTTTCTTGGGGGGCCCCAAGTGAAAATGGCTCAATTTCAGCCCCAATGGAAGGCAAGCGCGCAAGTCAGAATGTTCCGCGTCGCCGGGTTATTCTAATGCGCTCAAATGAATCGGCTTTTCTCTTGGTGGTGTTGCCATTTTTGGCCCGTTCCGAGCAATTTGAGAGACAGCTGCACCGAAACGAAAATATTATCTTTCATTATTTATTTGTTCAGTCAGACACCCCTTGCACCGACCGGTAACAAAGTGTCTTCAAAAACACATTCCCCGTGCGATCGAGGGGTTTCCCCCTCTCTGATAGCAAACAGGATGAGCCAAAGGGCAATGCTGTATTAAAGCAACATGAAGAGTTGACCTTTTGGAGATGTGTAATGTGTGCTTATTTTGTGTGCTTGTTTCGAGGGGGTTTCCAATGCAATTGCAATTTAAAGGCAATAAAGCTGTATGAAATAGGCAGGCCAGTCAAACCGCTTTTCTGAAGCTTTATAGCGCCTACTGGACTCAACCTGCAGGTTGGCAGTCCAGCTATCTGCAGCTGCTGCTGCTCCAGTGCTGGAAACAAACAAGGAATCAAGTCCGTTATCCCAGATTTCCTCTAAAGTCCTCTAGCACACTTTGCAGAGAACAGCAAACTCGGTGACCCGCCAGACAGACTCGTTCTCTCTACCTACTAAGTTCTGGTCTGCCATCTTGCTGAGATCTCCCTGGAACAGTAAGGATTGACTACTGTTAACTAAGTACCTATTTTTGAATGGTAGACAAAGGCACAAATAATTACCACTTATTCTTTACCTTAGCACTGGCTCAGTTAACACAGTCAACAGTGCTTCCTTATCCATCGTACTGTTTTTCCAATTTTGTTCAGCTTTTTTTGTCAAGCTCAGAACTTCTGAAACCACTGAATTACTACATCCCTGTTGATGGGTCCGATAATCTCCTGTTGAAGTCCAGCTACTTTGTCTGGGATATTGGGAATAGCTGGATCTGTGTGCCACAGTGTTGAGATTCCTCTCCCACACCCCTTCAGATGTGACTCGAGGGGTTCCCCACTAGTTCTGCATTCCCAGACGTCGCTGACTCACCCACCAACATGTTTATTCAAAGGAGCTAATGACTGTTTCAAAGAACTATGCACTTGAGTCTCACAGGTGTTCCATGCAGTGGTTTTGGGCTTGAGACATTAGTCGGTACAAATTGTCGAGGCTTTGTTGTGTTTAGTTTTCTTTCTCTACACCTTTCATCTCTTTGTAGTATATGTGTTTTTTTTTTTTAAACATGGATTGGTTTAACTAAATAACTGCCATTACTTGCGAGGAAAGACTGCGGATGATCCCTTGTGTTTTCATTTGGGATCTGTCCACACTAACTTGTCTTGGCGGTGGGTCTCTGCAGTCCCGACACCCCCCTTCGGATCCCGGAGATCTTGTGGAATTGTCACTGCTTTACCAAAACCGGCAGTTAAAATTCGTAATGAACAGGTCTGGCTTCGGGCGGCCATCTTGGACAGCGTTTTGTGCCCCGGCATTGCCGTCCCCCGGCCGGACCCCGTCTGGCCTGCCCAGGCCTTGCCGCACGTGGGAGCCTAATTATTTACAACAACATCTTTAAGCAATCTTGTTTATGGGCGTGTATCTGTGCCACTCGCTCGGGGGCAGTGTGGTAATTAGAGTGTGAGGCTGGAGGCAGGGGTGGGGGCTGTGCTGTGGAATTTAGGGGGGGGGGGTTGTGGCACTCGCAGCCAGATGAAGCGGCGTCCCCGGGGGGAGGGGGAGGGGGGAGGGGGGCACGGTGACATTGTTTTGAAGGTGATAGCTTCATTCTCAACTGTTGGGATTAAGCTGGGTTGTGGGTATTTCACACTGAGCCTGACGCTCTGTGAGGTGGGGGAAGGGTGGACGGGGGTTACCGCTAACTTCCCAACCGCAAAAAAGCAGCTCGACCTAAGTTTTTAAACAGCTGGTAGCTGGTTGACCAATTCTGACAAGCTCCTTACTCAACACGGTTTGACCAGCTCAACCTTATGTTTTGAAACGGCTGGTAGCTGGTCGTTTCGAGCTGGTCATAGTTTTTTTTTCAGCAGGGTTATGTTCCCCTCGCTCGCAGATTGCATTAGCCTCACATAGGGAGGCTGTGGGTGGCCCCAGAACGAGGCTGTCATGTCTGACGATTAAAGATAAATCCCTCAGGCCCAAAGAGCCGTGTTCTGGGGGGGGGGGGGGCTTAATTAGATGGCACCAAGAGCAGAGAGGCTGTATAACAAAGTGCGACGGTGGGACTTCAGGACGGTGGTTTTTACACCGCTTTTAATTATGGCTTCGGCGGTGTGTAGGCCGTCTTTAAACAAGGTGTGAAAAACAGCGGGGGGGGGGGGGGGGGGGGGGGGGGTTGGCTTTGAAAAAGCCCATAAACATGTTAGGGAGACCGAAACTATCCCACGGCTTGTCAGACGCGGGACGCTGAGGGGAAGGACAACATCCAGGCTGAAGTTTTTAGCTGAAGTTTGTTTAACGCTAAACTGTGAGCGGCTGTTAGACTTGGGGGAGCACACTGGCGTAAGGTTAACGGTGGTTCCAAGGGTGAGTGAAGCAAGACTTTCCCTGCAGGAGGGAAGAGGTGAATACCAATGTAAACCAATGTTACTGCCGCTCACATCTCCCAGAGTGGGAGGAAAGCTCTCAGTGTGCAGCTGTGGTCTGATCGACCAGCTGAGGTTCCCGAGAAAAAGATAAGACGCAGATCCCTGCCAAATGAACCCTCCTTCACCCCTAGAGCTACTGGCCACAGTCCACACTGGCACGTCAGGATTCTATCCTGGAATGCGGGGCCCTTCCATGCACTAGAACAGGGGTACTCACCTTCTTATCCTGATCTTATCCTGCGTTTGTTCCAACCAAGCAGTTACACACCTGATTCTACTAATCACGGTAAAGTAAAGACTAGTAGAACCAGGTGTGTTATTACTGGGTTGGATCCAAAGCCTGCACACACAACAACCTTCTCAAGATAAGATTGAGGCCACCTGCTCGAGAACAAGAGCAGCGAACGACAGATAAATAGCTGAATGCCATGCCTGTGTTTCCTTGAAACTGCTGCACATAGCAGCCGAGTGTGTGCTGATGGCTCTTTTGCACTGATGTAGTGATCATTGGGAAAAGCCAGTTGAAATGCTGGCATTTGCTTGCTAATAAAGAAATAATATGAAAAAATGTAAGCACCTGCATTTAAAGTTTGCTTTCAGAAATATAGCTGGGCTGCTCAAGCTAACTGTCCTTTCATTGTGTTCCCTTCTAAAAACCCAACCAGTTCCATATATTTGAAGTATAGCTGGAACAAAGTTTTTAACAAATCAAAAATGCTGAACCCAGTGTATTTCATGGGTGATGATTTTCCACACGTAAATATCTGGTGTTAATTCAGCTCTCATAGAGTTTATACGAGTCAAACGAAGAACAAGAAGCACATGTACACTGTGAGAGTTAATTTAACACTGAAACTTTGACTGTCTCTTCCCCGCAGGTGAACACCTTCCAGGTGGTGCTGGGATACGATGAGACGGACTCGTACGCCCTGTTCCTGTACCCGGAGGACGGGCTGCAGTTCTTCGGCACGCGGCCCAAGGAGTCCTACAACGTGCAGCTGGAGCTCCCGGCCCGAGTGGGCTTCAGCCGGGGCGAGGTGCCCTTCCTCATCTTCTCCCGCACCGAGGGGCCCTACTACAGCCTCACCAGCAACGAGCAGAGCGTCAAGAACCTCTACCAGTGAGTGCCCCGCCCCGCCCCGCCTGCCCCTGTCCCTGCCCCTAGCCCAGGGGCCCCAGAGCTAGGCTCCCTTTGGGGGAGCTCACAGGGGCCCGCTGGATGGCTCCGTATTTAAAATAAATGTTTAAATTTCATGTAATTTCTGCTTGTAATTAGGGATGGGTATCCTTTTGCCGACACCGATGATAAAATGATACTTCTAAAGTGGTGCCGGAAGTGATACCTGTATTTTCTGATTGCAAAGTCGAAGAAATAGAACATTTTAATTGCTTTGTTTAATTGTTGAAATGATCATTTATACTTATGATTTATACCGTTTTGCTTTTGCCATTTGAGTTTTGACCAGCACCGGCTGTCACTGTCACTGAGTCGACAGAGCAAGTCTAAGGTTAGCTTGTGAAAGCGTGTGGCACTGAAATGAGGCACCGGAACCTGTAGTCAGTCCAATTGGTACCGGTTGTAACCGTTACCATAGTGATTTAAAGTTTTGGCACGTTTAATATAACACGCAGCTACAATCATCGATTGGAACCGTTTCTCAAAATTGTGATGTTTCTGAAAGAGTGAAGCTTGCTGGGAAAACTCCTGACCCTAACTCTCCTTTTCAGGATGGGGAATACCGGCGTTCCTGGGATGTGGCTGTTCCACATCGGAAACGGCTACTCCTTCCAGAACGTGGTCCCCGCAGCCCTCGGCGTGCCGGTCCCCACAGCGGCTCCACTGGGCCGGGGGGGCGGGCACGGCACCGCCCCCGAATACTACCCTGACGATCCCTTCTACGACCCCACGGACGACGACTACCCCACCATCGAGCCCCAGCCCGAGTTCCTGCACCCGGGGCAGCGCGACCCCACCCAGCTGCGGCCCTCCCTCATCGGGGTGCACGAGACAGAGGCCCTGCCGGGGCTGTCGCACCTCCAGCCGTACGGCGGTGACCTCCCTCTGACCTCTGACCCCCAGCACCCCGAGGCCCTGCCCCCCCTGTCCCCAGCCTCGGGCCCTGGGGAGTACCCCCTGCCAGAGCCCCGGAACCTCCCCCTGGAAGATGAGGACCAGCACCCTGGCCAAGCGGCCTACCCTGGCAGGGAGGACACCCCCCGCCTGGAGAGCAGACCGCCCTACGCCCCCGACCACCACGTAGTCAGTGTGGAAGAGGACGTGGATTTCGACTCTGGAGGTGAGCAGTGCGACAGAGCGTGAAACAATGCGATAGTTTTCACAAAACAAATCTCTCTTCCATTGATCAATTCATACTTTATTACCCTCAAAATTACCCTCTACAGCCTGTACAGCTGACTTGACCAGGCTTCACAGAACTTCAACAAATACCCTTTTGTTGAAGTTCAGGAAATAGCCACAAAAAACCAAAATTGTTTTTCTTTTCTCTTAATGAATTGGGTTTTCCTTTTACTCTTATGAAGACAATCAAATACTGGATGTCTGCAGTGGCTACTTCACTTCAGCGTGTTTCAATATTTAAGTCTGTGAATGGCTAAATATTCCACACACCTGGTTTCCAGGGCCTAAGTTGGCTGTTGATTGAAAGAAAACCACAAAAGTCTGCAGGTCCCGTGGGCCCTGTGCAGGAATTTAGTTTGAGGTCCCCGCTTTTACCTTTAAACCAAAAACAAAGCTGTATTTTAGATGCAAGCTTAATCACATTCGACTGTTGCCTTGCCCTCCTGGCAAGTTTCTCAAACCCACAGTGGGTTACCGCTGTGAAATTCCGGATTAGGATTTTTTTTGTTTTACAAACTTGGAAAATTTGACTGAAATTGAAGTGTCGACAAATTCGAGTGTTGGCCTACTGCCATTTTTATTGTTAAGGGTAAGGGCTTAGTGAAGGAACTGCGAGTAAACAGATTAGATTTTCATTTTCACACAAAGACAGACTCAGTCTGAGGAAAGGCGATTTCCAGACATTGAGTCACAAAGCCAATGATCCAGATGTCTAGAGAACTGCCATTTGTTTCATATTTGACAGTTAACAGCGGTGCAGTTTTTAGGATTGGTGAGATTCTTTTTTGTGTGTGGCACAGAGAAGAGACTGTGTGGTTATTCAACAATAACGTTTTTTGTCTGCTCGAGAACTCTGATCTTAAGGACACATGCTTGCTATTGGTTCCAGCTCACCAGATGTGCATAATGCTTTTTAGATAGATGAAGATTCACACTGGAGTATTTTATAAATGTTAATGTGCTTAATATTCTCACTTACTCATCTGTGCATACTTTTTAACAGACATGCTGTATAAACGCTCTATATGGATTTCCAAAGTGTGTTCAGTAGTATTTTGTAGCAGTATCCCTAGTGAATTATCTTTGATAGACTGTGGGACACTTAGGACACATTTAAGTGAAGTCCAGCACTCTATCCAGTACTCCACACATATTCACCTTATGTTAGTCGATAGTGTGTGCTACATGTAGCCGTCAGTACTGGGACAGAGTGTAGCCTTGAAGAGCTTTGACTCCCTGCGATGGATGTCCTGACGCCCCTCTTTGTCCCTCTCCCCTCGGGGCACTGGGACTCACCCCCCCCCCCCCCCCCCTCCTCTCCGTACACTCCTCCTCGTTCTCTCTCCCCCGCTCGCCCTTCTCTCCTTCCTGTTGAAGAAGTGTAGCAGATTTCTGGTCTCTCGTTCCTCTCGTTCCTTCTCCCCCCCGCCCCCCTTCCCCCCGTTCCCGGCCGCAGTGCTGAGAGTGACCGTACCTCTAACCTCCTCTCCTCCTCCTCCTCTCTTCTCCTCTCCTCTCGCAGTGATCCACTACTCCACGGAGAGCAAGGAGACGTGCCTCAGGTTCCCGCACCACTGCTCGCCGAACGGCTTCTGCACAGACTACCCCAGTGGCCTCTGCTGTCACTGCGACGCCGGCTTCTATGGCAACGGCCGACACTGCCTGCCAGACGGTAAGCTCCCGGCGATGAAAGGGCCTCGGTGGTCCGAGACGCTTTGAGTCACGAGATTCACGAGTAAACATGAAGTCTCTGTGGCCACCTGCGTGCGTCTGGAACGCCAGTGTTTTTTTTCCTCTTGACTGTTTGTGGGCAGGAACGCGCAACAGCTAAGGCTCAATAGCGGCCATTGTTGGCGGGCCTGGTCTTTTTAAACCGTTTAAACGGCAACAAAGCTGACGGTTTAGGTACCTGTGTACGAAGGACTTTGCTGAGAGATGCTTGCTGTCAGAGCTGTCGTTGAGTTAGAAAGACTCTGTTTAAGATGTGTTGAAGTGACCTTGAGCCATTTCTACAGATGTTTTAATGTAAGTACTTTAATGTTAATCTCGTCTTAACATCAGATAGAGCAGTTTGCATGATAGCTTTTTTGAAGGAACGGAACTAAGGTGGACCATGTATAATTTAATTTACTGCTGCAGCTATAAAGATATGGCAGAAATAATGGCTTGCCAGGTGCACTTAATTATATGTAAGATTCAAAAAAGGGTTTTGAACCCGAAAGTGAACTTGTTTTAGTTGCAGTAAAAACCCCCCACTTGGACAGTTCTTACAGAGGCTACATCTCTCTGAGTAAATGCAGCAGCACTGTGTGTCCAGTGTGAATTGCAAAAAGAAGGCATACTGTTATTCACTTTTCTTAGCACCTTGGAGTGGTACAGTGAAGTTGCACCAACCATAATTTATTCACCAGTGTGAACTGTAAGAAATAAGCACCCACGCAAATTAATGCACATATGCACACACACACACACACACACACACACGCACCCACACACACACACACACACACATGCTAATCTGTGTGGCACTTCCTCTGTTCCCCTTATCAGACTGTGGACTTCCTGTCACCTCTTCCCCAGCTGGCACTCTCTTATTTACAGTTACAGTTAGCTTACAGTTATTTATTTTATTCTCCTTCTTCTTCTTCTTCTTTGTCTTTATCTTCTTCCTCAGTTCTTCTTTGCCTTCATCTCTTCCCCTCTCTCTCTCTTCCTATGTCTCTCTCTCCCTAACTCTGTCTCTGTCTCTCTCTCTGTCTGTCTCTCTCTCCCTAACTCTCTCTCTCTGTCTGTCTCTTTCCCTAACTCCAACTCTAACTCCGTCTCTGTCCCTCTCTCTGTCTGTCTCTCTCTCTTCCTGTGTCTCTCTCTCTCTCTCTCTCGCTAGCTCACTCTCTCTGTCTGTCTCTCTCCCTAACTCTAACTCTAACTCTGTCTCTGTCCCTCTCTCTCTCGCTAGCTCACTCTCTCTGTCTGTCTCTCTCCCTAACTCTAACTCTAACTCTGTCTCTGTCTCTCTCTCTCGCTAGCTCACTCTCTCTATCTGTCTCTCTCGTCCTGTGTCTCTCTCCCTAACTCTCTCTCTCTCTTGTCTGTCTCTCTCTCTTCCTGTCCCTCTCTCTCTCTCGCTAGCTCACTCTCTCTGTCTCTCTCTCTCTCTCTCTCTCTCTCGCTGAGCTCATGGACAGGGTCTTCCTTCCATCTCAAGCTCGCTCAACAGCGTCATCACGTTCCCGGCCGTGCTGTTATTTCCTGCTAAGTCGACACCTCTGGGGTCACCTCGCATCCTCAGACAGACCTTTCATTCTGAATCCGAGCCGCCCGCTAATTACCTGGAAGTGGCGGCTTTTCCCATTCAGACACGGCGCTAATATCCTTAATTCTCCCCGCGGTCGCATGTGTAATCACCACGCCGTCTTTAAAAACCCACCCTTTTAAAGTCTCGTTTTGAACCTGTCAACGCCGTCCTTTCATGATACGTTTCAACACGCTGGAATGACATGAAACCGGTTGCCAGATGTGCTCGCGAGGCGGCGAAGAGAACAATCGTCCGCCGACTATCCGCCGTCTCCTCCAGGGCTTTCCATTGTGTCAGACGAACCGCCGGAGAACGCGCCAGTTCTTTCTTCTCGTGTTAATGGTTCGTGTGCTTAAAAGTATGTGGTCATTAGGAAAGAGCCTGCTGCAGGGACACTAGAGGCATTGTCTGAGGAGGGGAAGCCACGGCGAAGGCGTGATGTTCAGATGGTGTCCTCATGGGTCCTTTGTGGAGCTCTGCCATGCCCACAGCGAAATAACAGGATGAGCCCCTGATGTGACCTAAATGTGCTCTCCTGACCTCCCCCCCGCCCATGCGTGGATGTTTACCTCCCTTTGTACGGTACTGCCCATGTTTTCCAGGGATAGAGGGCCTTTGGTTTTCATTCCTGGAAAGCCAGGTCAAAGCCGACATTGTGGCAATACTACCGTCATGGTGGCGCCATGAAACGACCTCTCAGAGAGCTAGACCCAGGGCTGGGGTGGCAGTTCCCTTAAAATCTGTCAGTTCCGGAAATTAAATTTAATTCAGTTAATTAGTTTAAATATCTCCTTCTGACATTACAGGCCGGTTTCACGGACACAGATTAAATTGCCGTCCTGGACTAAATTGAGTTCTGTATGGTGAATCTCCACAAAATAATGTATTTAGTCCAGGACTTGGCTCAATCTGTGTCTGCAAAACTTAAAAATTAATTTCAATTTATTTCCTGAATTGACGACACTGGGTCTAACCTGCGCCCGCGTTCGATCCTCAGTGGCGGTAAGTGCGACGGCGTTTTTCGGGTCGTGAGATGTTCTGTCCGCTCTTCCACCCCCCCAGGCGCCCCTCATCGCGTGAACGGGAAGGTGAGCGGCGAGGTGATGGTGGGCTCCACGCCCCTGCGGCTGGACGACGTGGACCTGCACGCCTACATCGTGGTGGGGGACGGCCGAGCCTACACCGCCATCAGCCAGGTCCCGGAGCCCATTGGCTGGGCCATGATGCCCATGGCTCCCATCGGTGGCCTGTTCGGCTGGCTGTTCGCCTTACCGCTCCCCGGGCACAAGAACGGCTTCAGCGTCGCAGGTGAGGCCGGGTGATCTGATTAATGGAGTAAGCAGTGTTTGGATAGTTAACTTTGGTGACTTTTGCTCTGTTTGTTTGTTTGTTTGTTAAAAAAAAAAAAAAAATGGCCCTTGTCCTTATCTTTGTTTTACAGGTAGCAGTTGAAATTGTACTTACCTCTAGGGTCTTTCAGCGAACTTATCCCTGGTTATGGGTATGCACTTTGTTGTACGTCGCTCTGGATAAGAGCGTCTGCCAAATGCCAATAATGTAATGTAATGTAATGTAATGTGAATGGTTGGCATTTATATAGTGCCTTTATCCAAAGCGCTGTACAATTGATGCTTCTCATTCACCCATTCATACACACGCACACACACACCAGCGGTGATTGCCTGTCAGTCAAGGCACCAACCGGCTCGTCTTGAGCAATTGGGAGTTAGGTGCTCCGACACACCCAGGGCAGGATCGAACCGGCAACCCTCCGACTGCCAGACGACTGAGCCAGTGTCGCCCACATACAGGGTGATCCACAGTGCTTTAGCTACAGTAAGCGGTGGTGGCTCAGTTTTACCCAGGGTGTTCCAGGTGGGGTATGTTTCTGTGGGGTGTAGAAGCAGTGTTCTACCCCAAGTCTTACTTTGGTTAGGTAAATGGTAAATGGTTGGCATTTATATAGCGCCTTTATCCAAAGCGCTGTACAATTGATGCTTCTCCATTCGCCCATTCATACACACACTCACACACCAACGGCGATTGGCTGCCATGCAAGGCGCCGACCAGCTCTTCAGGAGCATTTGGGGGTTAGGTGTCTTGCGTCAGGGACACTTCGACACAGCCCGGGCGGGGGATCGAACCGACTGCTCTTACTGCCTGAGCCATTGTGCGCTTCAGTTTATACTGTTATTCACTTTTCTTAGCACCTTGGAGTGGTACAGTGAAGTCACACCTAAGTTACATAATTTATTCACCAGTGTGAACTGTAAGAAATAAGCACCCGTGGGGTGTCTCGGTGGCGCAACCTGCAGAGCACTGACCGCACGCTCGTTGTGAGCCGCGACGTCAACGGTTCGAATCCGACCGTCTGACGATTTGTCGCATGTCTTTCCCTCTCTCTCGCCCCCATTCTTCCTGTCTCTATATACTGGCCAATAAAGCTGAAAAAGGCCTAAAAAATATCTTTAAAAAAAAAGAAATAAGCACCCACGCACATTAATGCGCATACGCACACACGCACCCACGCACCCACACACACATGCTAATCTTGGTGGCACTTCCTCTGTTCCCCTTATCAGACTATGGACTTCCTGTCACCTCTTCCCCAGCTGGCACTCTCTTATTTACAGTTACAGTTAGCGTACAGTTATTTATTTTATTCTCCTTCTTCTTCTTCTTCTTCTTTGTCTTTATCTTCTTCTTCAGTTCTTCTTTGCCTTCCTCTCTTCCCCTCTCTCTCCCTCTCTCTCTCTCTCTCTGTCCCTCTCTTGAGCCACTGCCTGAGCCATGTCACCCCGAGCATGGTCACCTGCATTCATTAAAGCTGGTTAATTTAATTGAATCCAGTTCTGTAGTTATATGGTTTGGATGGAGCAAAAAAACCAGGACCGGCAGGTGTAGCATCTGTGCAATGTCAAATGTGTGGTTGTATTCCTCCTTGCATTTCCTCTGATGAAAAAAGGGGCACACTCTTGGATGGATGTTGCATTTTTTCTCGAAATCTTCTGAAAATAACAAGGACGCAGAGTTAGACCTGCCTGAATGAGGGTAAATCTCATGTTACTCGACATACCGCTAAATATAAGTCACCTGAACAGAACTCCAAATTCCAGGGCTTTGCCGGAGATAATCATTGGCAATTATGTTCGTCTTTGACAGCCATTCAAAAATGAAAGGGTAACCTTGGCTCCGACGGTGTGGGTAGTTGTAATATGTTCATGCTTAACTATCCCAAATTGCTGATTTGTACTGACAAACCGCCAGGGCCCGTCTGTTCAGTGTTCAGTCGGCGGATTGCCGCCCTTGAGGCCGCACCAGGGGTAAACAATATCCGTCTCGTCTCAGGTGCCGAGTTCAGACACGTCGCGGAGGTGATCTTTTACCCTGGGAACCAGCGGCTGACCGTGATCCAGACCGCCCAGGGCCTGGACTCGCAGAACTACCTCAGCCTGCAGACCCGCATCCACGGCAGCGTGCCCTTCATTGCCCCCGGGTCCACGGTGCAGATCGAGCCCTACAAGGAGGTGTACCATTACTACCCCTCAGGTGTGCCCCCCACCGCCTTCGCCTCCCAGCTGCAGAGGATTGTATCTGAGTCTCACATTCTTCTAGCGAAAGACTTTGTCGGCTTTTGTTCGAAATAGTGCTGATTGTTTCAGTAAATACTGGAACGCTAGTAGTTGCTTGTATTTGCTCTCTTGTAAAAGAGATGCTTCAGTGTGACTGATTGCATAAATAATGTCTAAATGAAACAAAAACAGACATGGTAAATGTCATTTTCATCTTGTGAGGCTACCAGTTCTCATAAGTGGGAGAGAAAGAGAGAGAGAGACGCCCAGTCATTGTTTCCAAATTGGTGGGGAAAAATTTAAGAAACTTTATGAATGCATTTTTTTTCAATGGTTTTTTTTGTGTTTAGCTTGCGTTCTCGTAGGAAGTAAATCCAGACAGGGCCATAGACAAAGTGGCAGGAGAGGGGTCCCTCCAGTAACGTGATGTCATAACTCCTTCTCTCCTCCTGCAATCTGTCATCTCTCTCTGATAGAGATCAGGGGGTGAGCCAGAGGAGGGCTAAAAATAACAGCACTGGATTTACTTCCTTTTAAAGGAAATCGTCTATTTCTGATGCTCTTGCAAAGGAAGTTGTTTATCGCGTTCATCAGTTCGTTGAACCATTTTTGTATTCCTTTCTATATCTCATGATATGGTGTGGGATTACAATGTTGAAATATAGACCTTAGTAAAAACTTTTTTTTTGTATGTTTGAGCCTGATGTGCATTCTGGGTAATGTAGTTTGATTGTTCTCTGTGGTCAAGCGGCGACCTCCACTTCGGCTAGTACATGGGGTGCATTCTGGGTAATGTAGTTCAATTGTCCTCTGCGGTCCAGTGGCGACCTCCAGTACCTGAGGTGCAGTCTGGGTAATGCTGTCTTTTCTCCGTGACTATCCCAGTGGCAACCTCCAGCTCGCTGCGGCAGTACACGGTGGTGTCGACTGAGGGCGGCTCGGAGACCTTCTCCTACCAGCTGCGGCAGAACATCACGTACAGGGACTGTCGCCACGGCCCCCGGACCACCCCCGACACCCAGCATCTGCACGTGGAGCGCACCTTCGTCATGTACGTGAAGGAAGAGCGCATCCTCAGATACGCCATCACCAACAAGATCGGGCCCCTGGGAGGTATGCCGTGTGCGGGGGAGTGTGGGAGCACAGAGCAGGCACAGGGGGGAGGGAGGCTGGGGGGTGTAATGGGAATGAGGCCAGTGTCTTTTGGGAGGGGGAGTATGATCCTGTGTCTGGCTATTGCACATTAAATCTGATGGCTGTGTGAGAGAGTGTATGTACGTATATGTATGTGTTCAATTGCGTGTGTGTGTCTATTGTACTTATGTATGTTCTGAATAGCAGTGTCTGTGGAATCTTCTAGAATACAGGTAAATGAAGAGCCTGCATGTTCTGAATTGCCTGTGTGTGTGTGTGTGTGTATTTGCGTTTGTGTGCGTGTGTGTTTGTGTGGCTCTGCACGGGGCAATAAGGACACACAGTTTGTCTGTTTTGGACACAACAGCATGGGGTATTTGAGCTCCACACTGTTGTGGCTTTGTCTGAGGAAATTGCCTCATGTGTTTTTTCCCCCCACAAATTACGTCCCCCATTAGATGGGACTGAAAAGGAAGATACGCTGAGAATAGACTCTCTCCCCTCATGAGCCGAATACCAATGTCAGCCGCACTGATAACTCTCACACTGTACTTCCACCCAACAGCCAGTCGATCACCCGCTACACTCAGTTTGCTTTTTCCATGTCACGGCTGCCACAGAGTGATGTATGAGGAACTGCTGGGCTATGAGAAATGGGCTGAAATATGTGAGCTCTCAGCACTGTCTCCAGTACCCCCCTCCCGGCTGTGTTATGGCTGATTTATACTATTAAGACATGAGCCAGGAAATGTTAAGGAATACTTCCTTTAGTTCTGTGGATTCAGAATTCCATTGTGTGCCATTAATATGCGATGAATGAGAGTTTGCGGTTTTTGGCCACCTGGTGCTCCGAGCACCGCTAAACACCTGCCCTGTGTGTGTGTGTGTGTGTGTGTGTGTTAATGTCCCTGTGTGTGAGAGTGACTGAGTGAGTGTGTGCCTGTGTGTGTGTGTGTGTGTGTGAATGATTGTGTTTCATGATGTGTGTGTGATGAGTCTGTGTGTGTGCGCATGTCTGTGTGAGAGTGTGTGAGTGAGTGAGTGTGTGTGAGTGTGTATGTGTGTGTGTATAATGAGTGTGTGTGTGATGAGTCCATGTGCATGTATGTGTGCGTGTGTCTGTGTGAGAGTGAGTGTGTGCACGCGTCTGCGTTTGCATGAAACAAATTGGCAGATTAGACCTTTGACCTCTGAGATGAGTCACACTGAGCTCTGGCCTCCACCAGAGTGCTGGTTGCCGTGGCGCCTGTGACAGATTAATGAAGTGCACAAGCTTTCTCTCTGCTGTTCTCCACGGTGATGAGAGCATGACAGCGGTATTGCAGGAACTTGTGAGGCCTGTGTGTGTGTGTATGAGAGAGAGAGAGAGAGAGAGAGAGAGAGACAGTGAGAGAGAGGGAGAGAGAGAGAGACAGCGAGAGAGAGACAGTGAGACAGCGGGAGAGAGAGAGAGAGACAGAGGCAGAGAGAGAGAGAGAGAGAGAGACATCACTACCTCTCGTATCCTAAGGACAGAAGGAGATGGGTTGTTTGTAGCACCCTGGAGACGGCCTGTTCTCCTAAGCAGGGGTGCGCAGATGTTGCAGCAGGCCTCCCCATCCCCCCTTCCCCAGCCAGATCCAATCCAGGAAGTGGGCAGTGATCTCACATGCACAGCTGGAACTGCGGCCACTGCAGCCTGGAAATACACAGACAGCGGTTCTGCTGTAATGTGGCACAGAAACCTTGGTGGAAAAGAAGCTGAGTGGAACTGTCCGTCCTGCAGAGATGGCACTGCAACTCCCAGCATGCACAGCGGGTTTGTGCAGTTGTGCCTGTTGTTACCAGAAGCTGGTTAACGCCCTGAGGGGAAGCTGGGTTGAGTTGTTTTCGGAGGTCCTGTGAACGCGCGGAGCCCCTCTCCTCTGGGACGGTCGGAGAGACGAGCGGGTCGCGTGGGCGCGGCCTCGCGGCCGGCTAGGGCGGGCGGAGCCAGAGCCCAAACAGAGGCTGTGACTCACTTTGGGCAGCGAGGGAGGTCAGCGTTGTTTAGAAGGGGTTATTGTGCAGCTTGCTCTGAAACAATATCACTCCGATGACAGATTTACTGGGCGGCAGGAGGAATAGCTGTGGGGTGATGTCATGGGAACGAAGCGATACCCAGGCTCTGCCCCGTTCCCCATCATGCCCTGAGGCAGGCTTTGCACCCAGGCTGCCCCAGGCTGGCTCCAGCGGGGAACAACAGCTGGAGTAGTCACGACAGCTGCCTGGATCTCCCTCACTCTCTCTCCCTCCCTCGCACTGTAAGGAGTGTTTTTCCCTCTCTTTCTCTCCCGCACTCTTTAGGAGTCCCTCCCTCTCTTTCTATTAATCTGTCTCTCCCTACCTCCCTCTTTAGGAGTATCTGTCTCTCTCCCCCACTCTTTAGGAGTCTGTCTGTCTCTCCCTCTCTCTATTATTGACTCTGTCTATATCACTCTCTCTCTCCCTCCATCCATCACTCCCACCAAATGCCTCTCATTAGGGTGGTAAATTTGATATGCTAACACACACAGAGGATGCAGATTCTGGAAATGGGTTGCAAATGGCTTTTACTGTCTTGTTCCATATACTTCATGCTAATTACGGCATTGCATTGATGCATTATGCGGTTACTTAACAAACACTCTATGTAAAGAGATTCAAGACTGCTCACAAGTAGTTCTGTTTGCGTATGTTTTCTACACAGAACCTATTTACAGTACCTCTCAGTAGGAGAAGCCACATAAACGCTTTTGCATAATTCAAACATCTGTTTTGCGTTTATTTTCCGTTTTAAGTCTGCAGTTGATGTAAACTAGATGCAGATATGAATGTAGTGGTTGGTGTATTGGATCTGCTCCAGAGTTCAGTGTAGTGTAATACCTGGGAACTGGGTTTTTAAGTGGAAGGTTGTGGATTCAGTTCCCAACACTTGTACCCTTGAGCAAAGTACTTAACTTGAATTGCTTCCATTATTTCCTGTTGCGTTATCTGTGTATGGTGCTCCAGATAACACATGGTAATACGATGACCACAATGGAAATAAGTCATCATGACTTTATTGTGTTTTGTTTCCTCGGTAATTTTATGATGTATATGGTTGTTGCCTAAGGGCTACTGACACTATGTACACTCAGTGAGCACTTTATTAGGTATTTATTAGACATATTTTTTAGACTTATGGTCTTCTGCTACTTTAGCCGATCTACTTAGAGTTTTGACAAGATGACAAGAAGTTTGATGACTGTTGTGCTTGGTTATTTGCGTTACTGTCACCTTCCTGTCTGGCCCTTCTCCTCTGACCACTCTTCTGTCAGAACTGCTGCTCACTGGATTTTTGGTTTTTCGGACCATTCTCTGCCAACTCTAGAAACTGTTGTGCATGAAAATCCCAGGAGATCAGCACCTTCTCAGATACTCAAACCACCCTGTCTGGCACCAACAATCATTCCACGGTCATAGTAACTGTCACAACAGTCGCATTTCTTCCCTATTCTGACATTTGGTCTGAAAAACAGCTGAACCTCTTGACCACGTCTGCATGCTTTTATGCATTTAGTTGCTGCCCCATGATTGGCTGATTTGCATTAACAAGCTGATGTACAGGTCTGCCTAATAAAGCGGTCACTGAGTGTATGTATTAAAATATGTCAAATAAAATCAATCAATCAATCAACAGTGCCTACTAACTGCCAGAATGTGAGCGTAAATGTAAGAGCCACCTTTTGTGAGTAGGGAACTCTCGCTGAGTCGAGCGGTCGCTGTCACTCAGTTGGGCTCTAAGCGAACGGTTCTCATGATGTGAGTCAGAGGAGATGCGGATGTGGGGGCTGCTCTGATTGGCTGCCGTCGGCTGGGGTGCTGAGGGCCCTGGGTGCGATCCGGCCAGGGGAGCCTCTGGAGAGGACACCGACGTGCGTCACACCCCCCTCCCCCCGTTGCATCGACCCCCTCATCTCTGACGAGTGGGATTTCTCACGCCCGTTTTATGTGGAATTCCTGGAGCTGTTTAATACAGACAGCTGGGCTCAGACCAGCGCTGGGCTGGGGAGGCAGCACCATCCCACACCTGGGCTCTTAAAAAAGCCAAACCACTGACTGAACACCACTCCGCCCCTTCGATCTGTCCCCCTGTCCCTCTAATTATCATTAGAGGTAAAAAGAAGGGAGTCCTCCTCTCCTTCTTCGCTTTGGCTGTGATCTTTTTTCTTTTTTTCTTCCCTAAATCTCACTCCCCACCCCCACCCCCCCCTCCCCCGCGGAGCCCCCTTTAAGGGTCCGTCTCTCTCACTTCAAACAGAAGTCCCCCCTGCCTTTGATAATTGCCTAAATTGGTTCATGGCCCAGGGTGAGGAAGCCAAGCTATTTAATGTGTGGCATGGAAGAGACTGAGTGGGGGGCTCTGCTCTTTCATGCTGAACCTGCCTTTTGATTTGGGGCCCCGTGAAGCCTCCAGGAAATTTTTGGGGGGGACCACACCCCAACCCCCGCCCCCGTGGTGTGTCCTCGGACCCCCGTCGAGCCTGGAATGGGGGGGGCGGGGGGCACTTTTGTCATGCGGTGCGCACCCTCGTGTTTTAAAGCCACTTTAAATGCGGCCTACAGACAGGTCAAGTGTTTTGATCCCCGAGGTCGGCTGCTGACAGACCTTGTGATCCGACCTTGTAAGTGTTTAAGGACCACTCAGGGGCCGATTGTCCCTGCGCATAACTTAGCCCTGCGGTAGATTCACACGCTTGGGTGCTTCGTTTGCTCTCTCTCTCTCTCTCTCTCTCTCTCTCTCTCTCCCTCCTCCGCGCCCGGCCAACCAGCTGCGAGGACAAACTCTCTGCTGCCGAGTTTTTTCTGTTTTCACAGCGTATAAACTCTTCCCTCGGTCCCACCCGGTCGGCTCGCGGCTCCAACCAGGTGCTCCTGTGATGGAAATCCCAGGAAATTGGGGATGCGGTATCATCCTGTTTTAGGGTGTTCTGTTTCCCCTCCCGTCCTCCCCAGTCCTGGTGTGAGAGCTTAGTGGGTGATTCATGGTATCCTGGTTTCGAGCGGAGCCTACTCCCCTGACAGTTGGTGTGCAGCAGAGCGCATGTTGTCTCTGGCTCTGGAGAACGGGAGAGCAGCTGTATTATTAGAATGCACAGGGCTACGGGCTGGAACCTCTTTATTAATCATTTACTTAGTTTGGAGCAAGTAAGATGGAAAGTATTGTACGTATTTGAAGAATGAAGGGTTTGTGTGTGTGTGTGTGCAAGTTTTGAATTTGCATTTGTCCCGGTACTGTAGTTCCTGAAGTTGTAGATGTCTTGGAATGGTAGTTACAGACTTGGCCAATATACCTTGTGTACTGGACTGTTATGGCCTTACAAGCAATCATATATGAATTGTACCTTATCTGACGTGTTTGGTTGTTTGTTGTATGACCTTAATATGGACTTTGTAATTTGTAAAAAATTAATCAAATTTAAATTTAAAAAATGTTAATATTAACTGAACCATAGTAAATATTGAATAAAATTTAGTGAAGGGCATTCTGGGACGTGACCGCTGACCCCCTAACCTCCCTGTTCCAGCTGAGCTGACGGAGGTGAACCCCTGCTTCGCCGGGACGCACGGCTGTGACCCCCAGGCGCAGTGTCTGCCCGGCGAGGGACAGCAGTTCCAGTGCCAGTGCAACACCGGCTACCGCGGCGACGGGCGTAGCTGTTACGGTAAGAGTGCGCCCTCTGTGTCTCCTTATCCAGCGATTCTGGCCTCCACCCGGCCCTCCTCTCTATCCTCTCCTTCTCTCCCCTCCCCTCCCCTCTCTACCCTCTCCTCTCCTCTCTCCTCTCTCTCCTCTCTCTTCCCTCTCTCCTCTCTCCTCTGTCCCCTCTCTCCTCTCTCCCCTCTCCTCTCCCCTCTCCCCTCTCTCCTCTCTCCTCTCCTCTCCTCTCCCCTCCCCTCTCCCCTCTCCCCTCTCCCCTCTCTCCCCTCTCCTCTCCTCTCCTCTCCTCTCCTCTCCTCTCCTCTCCTCTCCCCTCTCTCCCCTCTCCTCTCCCCTCTTTCCTCTCTCCTCTCCCCTCTCTCCCCTCCCCTCTCCTCTCTCCTCTCCTCTCCTCTCCTCTCCTCTCCCCTCTCCCCTCTCTCCTCCCCTCTCCCCTCTCTCCCCTCTCCTCTCCTCTCTCCTCTCTCCTCTCTCCTCTCCCCTCTCTCCTCTCTCCCCTCTCCTCTCCTCTCCTCTCTCCTCTCCCCTCTCTCCTCTCCCCTCTCTCCCCTCTCCTCTCCCCTCTCTCCTCTCTTCTCTCTCCCCTCTCCTCTCTCCCCTCTCCCCTCACTCCTCCCCTCTCCCCTCTCCCCTCTCTCCCATCTCCTCTCCTCTCTCCTCTCCCCTCTCTCCCCTGGCCCATTAATCCCCAGCTCCCAGAGAGTGCGCCAGCGCCCTGACACGCTGTTTAAAAATCTGGAGTGCTTTCGGATGCGTCCTCTTCACGTTCCTCATTACTGCCTTTTTCCAGCATTCCCATGTGTGTTGGGATGGGGCGGGGGGGGGGGGGAGAAAATTCCCAGCGCGGAGTTGCAGCGTTGCACTCCGGCTGCAGCAAGAGGCCGTGTAACTGCTGTCCCCCGGCGGGGAGAGAAACCGTTTTCACTCGTGGAGCAGGGACCGTCACCGAATTAACGTCTCTGGCAGCACGAGAGGCCTTGATTTTTCACTCAACCAACGACTATCCATTAGGTTAAAGGGATGATGCCATTCGCATGGGGTTCTGCCAGTAATTGAAGTCTGGAAAGTGGCTGTCAAATACATGAAAAGAGCAAATTATGGCAGGTTAAGAGCTTAAACAAAGCGTGTACAGTACAGTTTTGGTGAGGTATGATTTTTAGCTTACTAGACAGAGAAGCGAGTCAAAGCCATGTTCCTGGCTCATGAAGAAAAAGTGAATCATAACGGAGCAATAGCAAAAAAAAATAGTTTTGCAGGCTAGATCCAGGAATATCACTCATTTTAAAGTTCCTGGGTCTTGAGCTGGCAAATTGCCGGAGCAACTTTTCCGGAATGCTGACTCAGGTCATTCACAGATGACCCCTGAACTGTACAATTCTAGGCTGAGGCTTCATGTGTTAAAAGGGTTAGAGATGGAGAGAGAGAGAGAGAGGGAGAGGAAAGAGAGAGAGAGGGGGAGGGGAGAAAGGGAGACAGAGAGAGAGGGAGAGAAAGAGGGAGAGAGGGAGGGGGGAGAGAGAGGAAAGAGAGAGAGGGAGAGGCAGAGAGAGAGAGGAAAGAGAGAGGGAGAGAGGGCTCTGAATGAGATGACAGACCTGTGGGAAAGCGGGTACAGCTCCGGGGGGATGGGGGGAGGGGTGGAGGGGAGGATGTTTTGGGGATTTACAGGCCAGGCGACTGTGTTTTGCCATTAAAACGAGGCCCAGTAAAAAGCAGCGTGTTGCCGGCTGTTTGGCCGTGGGAGGTGCCCCACCTGTGAGCCTCCTCGTTTGAAGAGGGGTGAGAACGAAGCGTTCGCACCTCGTTCAGAGACCGTCCCCAGCGTGTGGCTGTCCCCCCCCCGGCTGCCGCTCCTCCTCCTTCCTCACCCCTCCATCCCCCCCATCCCTCCATCCCCCTGTTCTCACCTTCACTCATCAGCCCGTTTCTGCTGAGGGCCTCTGAAGGAATGCCTGCACTCAAGGGCACTTAGAGGACACGACTGTTCAGTTTCATCACCTGCTGCAGAGCGGAGATATCTGTGTGTGTGTGTGTGTGTGTGTGTGTGTGTGCGTGTATGTCCGTGTGTGCGTTGTGTGTGTGTGTCTGTGCCTCTGTATGTGGTGTCTATGTGTGTGTGCATGTGTGTGTGCGTGTGTGTGTCTGCATGTTTGTGTGCACATGTGTGTGTGTCTGTGTGTTCACATGTCTGTGTACGTGTGTACATGTGCGTGTGTGTGACCACCTGTGTGTGTGTGTATGCGTGTGTGCATGTGTGTGTTTGGGGAGGACAGGGGGCTGCAGGACAAGGGGACGCTCACCCCTGTCATTACGCTGATCAAAACCAGGCCCAGCCTCGACCCCCTCCTCTCCCCCCCCCCCTCCCCTCCTGGGGTCTCCCCGCTCCCCTGGGCCCGGGTCTGGACAGTGTCATCACAGACAGGCACGATGGCGGGCCGTGGTTTTACGTCCGCGCGCGCCGGCCGGCACTCTAAACAAACCCGCCGACGCCAGAGCCAGGAGCGGTGAGGGTGCCGTGGGTGATGTCTCCGTCTCTCTCTCTCTCTCTCCCCCTCTCCCCCCCCCTGCCCCCCAGACGCGGACGAGTGCGCGGAGGGCGTGGCCGTCTGCGGGGCCCACTCCCGGTGTCTGAACCAGCCGGGGAGCTACAGCTGCCAGTGCAACAGCGGGTACCAGTTCGGCTTTGATGGGCGCACCTGCATCGGTAAGTGTCACTTTGCCAGACATGGTGTCCCGCTGCAGCTGACACCCTTAAACGTGCTCATTGGGACGGTCTGGAATTAATTGACAGAAGACGAAGAACAATAATGCTCTGGGCAGCCAAAATAGCCTGTCTTCATGTTAGCATTTTGCTGTTGCCAAATCATTGTGCAGTATTATCAACAATCGGGTAAAAATATGTTGAATGTTTTGCATGCAGTTGAAATTGTACTTCCCTCTAGGGTCTTTCAGCGAACTTATCCCTGGTTATGGGTATGCACTTTGTTGTACGTCGCTCTGGATAAGAGCGTCTGCCAAATGCCAATAATGCATGATAATACAGCAACTGAAACTAAATGATATCTGTAGTGCCAAAAATCAGTTTAGCCCTTTGAAGCGTAGCTTCTGTGTAACATTTTCTGTGGAACATAACTCCATTGCCTTCAATTACCGGAAGTGATCGTCACACCTGCATTGGAAAGTTACGGCCCTTATAATCACATATTTGTGATCTCCTCCACCTTAAACTGGGTTCAGGGAGAGGCCGGACCCCTTTATCAGTGTGTGCAAGACTTCTTCGATATCGGTGTGCAACAGGTTGCTTCCTGTATAGTGTTTCTCTCTCATGAGAGGGAGCCGCGTCAACAACAGCAACCCGGCAGCTGGCGCAGGATCCAGATGTTGGAGCGGCATTAGGAGGGCGGTAACACAGGGGCAGAGCGGAAGGACAGAGCTGCAGAGGCCTCACTTTTCTGTTCCGATTCCAACTTGTCACATAGCCCAACTGCTCTTTGAAGGTGACGCTAGGTGGGGGGAGGTGGTTGGGGGGTGGGGTGGTGGGAACGGAGGGCAAGGGAAGCGAGTTTCGGTGGAGGAGGCCAGGGGGGGGGGGGGGGGGGGGGTTGGGTCCCACTGAATGTCAGCCAATGAAACAATGGCCCTGTGTTTCCAGCGCGGAGAATGTGCGTGGGAGACGCGCAGCTGAACAGCCACGGGAGGTCAAGAGACAGTAACTCTTCCCAAGTCCTGTCGAAGTCCCAGTGCTCGGAAAAACAGCCCCTCCTTTAACCTCTTCCGTCGAACACTCCCACCCCCCCCCGCCCCCCCCCCCACCGCAGCCCCGTGGCAGGACATCAATACGGCCTTTGTGAGGGGGAAAATGACGTGGGCTGTGTTTTGGAGTCGCGTAGTGAACGGGGTCACGGCGCAGTGCTTTTTGACCACAGGAGGAGGAGTTTTAGATTCTGGACCTGAACAAAGCAGGCCACTCTATAAGTGCTGCAGGTGAACCCTACCATGGTAATAATTGTGGGGGGGGAATAGATGTTCATGTAGAAAGTTGCGCTGCCCCTTCCAGATATCGACGAGTGCCGGTCGCAGCCGTGCCACGCCGACGCGTCCTGCTCCAACTCCCTGGGCTCCTTCGAGTGTCACTGCCGGCCCGGTTACCACGGCGACGGATTCCACTGCGTCCCTCAGTCTGGTGAGTCGGGCGCCGGGCTTCGGGTGACGTCGCGCGATTGGAACCGCAAGCTTTTTTTCTACCGACGCCTCCGAGGCCAACTTGCGTGGCGGTGAAATGCCGTCTTTTGTGCCGTGCCAGAGAGACGCTCAGAGAGCGGGCTCTTGCTTGGCGTGGGTTCTGCATTTCTCGCTGGATTCAGATGCCAGTGGGCGGTGGTGTTTGAGTCCCGACTCCTAACCCCTGCGTGTGTCCCCACAGTGCACCCAGAGCGGCCGAAAACCCAGTGTGAGCAGCACAGAGACAGACTACAGGGGGCACCCCAACCTGCCCCTGGGGACTTCGTACCCCAGTGTGACGAAGAGGGCCACTACAGACCCCTGCAGTGCCATGGCTCCTCAGGGCACTGCTGGTGTGTGGACACTAGGGGGCAGGAGCGAGCAGGGACACGGACGCCTCCTGGGACCCCGCCCACCAACTGCGACCAGCCAGGTAAGACTACCTGACACCCCAACCACTAACTCCACCTGAGCACCTAGAAAGTCAACCTGAAGCCCAAGCTGTCACATTGGGGAAGGTATCTCTCTGCCATAGCTATGAAACACCAGTGAGAGTTTATAATAGGCGATAGTGCAATAATAGGCTTCAGAGAGTTGTGGAGTTAATGTTTTGTGTCTTACGCCTACTGCCCACCAACTGTGATCAGCCAGGTATGACGACCTGAAACTCCAACCACTGACTCTATTTCTCAAAGCTGGATTGGTTAGCTGGACATTTGAGTAAAACCCAGAACAGGTCTTTTTACTTCAGTCCACGTTCCAGCTTTTTGGAGGGTTTCTGGGTTTTACTTGGTGCACTTATCCAGCTAACTCAGTTTTGTGAAAGAGGGCCCAGGGCCCGTTTTCAGATGCTCTTTAGTTCATAACTCATCTGGAGGAAATGGCCTGGTTCCCTGCAGGGTCTACAAGACCCGGCAGCAGGAGAGCGAGGCTTTTTATGACCCATAAAATGGGGGGACTAATCCTTCATGTTCTGTTACTCTGCTCTGCATGGCTGAAAACCCTGAAAATGGCTAAGTGGTTCAGGCCGGTCAATGATTGACAAATCTCTTCGCCTTTTTTTACTGGAGCTTGACTCAAGTGCATCCAGCTAGACCCGGCGTCAGCAGCCCTGGTCCTTGAGAGCTGCAGGTTTTTGTTTTCAACTTAAAATAAGCAGCCCATTCAGACCCAAGAAACACGGTTGTGTCAGTTAACTGTGTAATCAACTGCTTTCATTGATCAATTACGCGCTGAGTAACAACGAAAGCCAGTACACCCTGCGGCTCTCCAGGACTAGGGTTGCTGAACCCTGAACTAGAAAGAAGGTTGTCCATACTACACTATACCAAGACCCTCACTTCCTCTGTACCAGCATAACACATTAAGTATTAGATAAACACTGACATTTCTAAGAATTCTGATATCCCAATTAGCGAGTTTGATTGATGAGATAAAATCATTAATCATCTGACTTCCTTTCTGTGACTGAAAATCTCATTTGATGTCTGTTATTGTCGAGAAAAATGTTTATTAGTCAAAGAAAGCCAGTAATTGCTCCATTAAATGCACTATACCCTTTACGTAACGTCCAGATGCCCCTGTAATTAGAGCGAACGCAGTTCTTAAAACTACAGACTTTAGAATAAACACTGTAGCTCCAAGGGCAAGACACTCAATAAAGATGAGAGTTTTAAGGTGGTTATGAGTCACTTAATGTTTAACAAATCACTAAGAGGCTGAGGATGAGACACAAGCTTTGATAAAGGCTCCCTAGACACAAAAGAATGTGCCTTTCGAGGAAATCTTTTTTCTCATTAATGGGATTTAGTCAGCTGGGAGAGGATGTTCACTCAAAGTAAGTTCAAGAGGCAGTAACTCTGTTGTAAAGTGCAGAGTAAAAACATGGTTTTACGGTGTTTGTTTCCCCCCGCAGTTCGGCCTCCTCGTCCCCAGACCCAGTGTGAGCAGCACAGGGACAGCCAGCAGGGGCAGGGCGGTTACCCGCTTGTTGGGGGCTTCATACCCCGGTGTGACGAAGAGGGCCACTACAGACCCCTGCAGTGCCATGGCTCCTCAGGGCACTGCTGGTGCGTGGACACTAGGGGGCAGGAGCGAGCAGGGACACGGACACCTCCTGGGACCCCGCCCACCAACTGTGACCAGCCAGGTAAGACTACCTGACACCCCACCCACTATCTCCACCTGGGTGTGAGAACACCTGGAACCTCAACCTGAAGCTGTCCTAATGAGGAGGATATCTCTCTGCCATAGCTGTGAAACAGTCGTGAGTGACCAGCACTGCAATAATAGTTACGGCTTCAGAGGGTTGTGCAGGTAATGTTTTGTGTCTTACTCGTACTGCCCACCAGTTGTGACCAGCCAGGTAAGACTACCTGACACTCCACCTGCTAACTCGATCTGGATGTAAGAACACTTTGAAGACTTTTAACCCCAAGTTGTCATATTGGGGAGGACATCTTTATATGGTAGCTGTGAAATGGTACTGAGTGATCACCACTGTGGTTATAGTAATTTAATGAAACCATTAAACCATTAAATGACAGTCTAGAGGAGTCTAGTGTACGACCGTATGCAATGTAAAGGCTACACTCCAAACAGAGAACTGGACAGTTATGACATCATTTTCGACTCCCTGCTAGACCAAACATCAGAGCGGGCAGCTCAAAGCAGACACCGTGTAATGGGCGGGAAAAGCACTTCCAGAAGCAGTAATTTCCGTAAGAGTGGCATAGCGCAAATTCCCCGTCCACATTCTGTTCATCTCAATTTGTACGGAGCATGTAGAGCCAAGCCGCGTCTATATTTGAGATAATTACAAAGTGGGAAAGAGCAGGAGGGCTCTAATCAGCTCTAGGCAGAGGCCATTTTGGTGAGTGTCTCTGCTCCAGCACAGGGGAGTGTGTGCTCTTCTCACCAGCATTAGAAACAGACCTGGCCGAAATACGTCATTGTTTTGGATTCAAATACTTTATTGAGCTTGTCTGGTGTATTGGAACCTATGAAATACTTTCAGTTAGTGCAAACCCCGCCTTCTGGTCCTGTTGGTCAGCTCAGTTGCACCAGGCAAGATCAGTTTAACACAGAAAAGTATTTGAATCCTAAACAATTGTGTATTTCACCCAGGACAGATTAGAAATGCTAATCTCGTTTGTGCTGAGCTCTAAAAAATTTTAAAAGTGAGGAAAAAATGATAATGAATAATAATATACTGGGGCTAAATCCCAAAAGCAGCTTTAAAAAAAAGAAAGAAAAAATGTGATTAATCAGAAGTAATTTTAAACCACATTCCTTGAAAGTCTTTAAATGTGCGTGTGACAGGAGGAGGGAAATATTTACAGTGCGGAGCGCCGGGGGTAGAGGGCAGATCTGTCGCAGGTTTATACGGCGAGCGGGACGAACACACAGGATTAGTGTGAGCTAACGCACGTCCTCCCCCTGGCCATATTTCACCTGAGCGTCACCGAGCTGTTAAGACTAACACAAGTGAGGTCACGGCCCTGAGCCGCTGGCTCTGCTTAGCACTGCTCCGTTCACCTTAAAGCCCTGCAAGCTGTGACATCACCGCCCTGGTGAGGTCAGGTCATCGGGGGCCAGGCAGCCAGTTAAGTAATGAAGAGACATTCCGCCATCGTGACTTTCCATGAAAACACAGCGGACCACTCGGTGTAATCAGAAATTCTGCTGAAAGTTTTGAATTGCTGTCAAATCCAAGTGTTTTGGTTTGGTTTTTTCCCCCCGCATATCAAATGCAAAATGTGTTTCGTATCCTCTTCTCGACAGCTTTTTCAGGTTCCTTTTTGATTTTCCCAACAGATGCTGTAAGCGATGGTGGGGATAGGGTGGTGATACAGTAAATGGGGCAGATAATAATTATAATTCCTTGTATTTATATAGGGGATTTCACTTTTCCACTATGTTGCACCCACCTGGTTGATGCATGGCAGCCATTTTGCGATGAGCTCAGGTGGAGAGGTGAGAATGTTTTTTTTTTTAGGCAATTCAATCAGATAATCACGCTGCTTGTCTGTCTGTGTCTGTCTGTCTACAGTGGCCCCCACCCAGCGTCCGGAGACGGTGTGCGAGCGCTGGAGAGCCAGCCTGATCGAGCACTACGGGGGCCAGCCCGCCCCGCACCACTACCTGCCCCAGTGTGACTCTGTGGGCCAGTTTAACCCCCTCCAGTGCTACGGCGACAGCAGCTACTGCTGGTGTGTGGACAAGGACGGCAGGGAGGTTCCTGGGACACGCTCCCATGACGCTGTGAAGCCTGCCTGTGAGTATCACCCAGCGCCCCAAAACCTCCGCAGGTCATCTAGGCAAGTGCCTGTATCATCTTTGTGTACAGTTAAGTCATACGGTGGTATGGTTGAATAAAGTTAAGTCATACGGACTTATGATTAGATACAGTTAAGTCATACGGTGTTACCTGGTGACTGAAGTGTCTGGGTGATATTTCGTCTCCACTGGAAGGTTTTTACCCCTTGTGCTTGCAATTTGAGGGTTCAGGCCTGTTGTTTGCCCTTCTGTTATTTCTTTTCATGGACTTTCCTCTCTCTTTTCATTGGCAGGTATTCCAACTGTGGCCCCTCCCACAGTACGCCCATTACCTCGGCCCGATGTCACCCCGCCCCCGTCCGGCACCTCCCTCCTGTACGCCCAGGGCCAACAGATTGGGGTGCTGCCTCTGAACGGGACCCTGATGGACAAGGAGAGGGCCTCTGTGCTGCTGGCACTGCATGTAATGTATTTTTTAATATTATGAGGTTTCTGTGGAATTCAGACCTGGGTACATGCATACAATTAAAAGATTATGTGTTTGACCCAGTTCTGATGGAATTGTACATTCAAGGCCATTACTTCTCATGAATTGAAATCCTGAAGCTAATTACAGTTCAGTTGAAACCCTTTCCCAAGCTTACACTGGTTCAGTGGTACAAGAACTAAAACTATTTCAGATGGGTACAGTACAGTGTTCTTGATCTGTACGTTTTGATCTCACACTCGATTCTGCAAACGCTCACTCTACAGGGATCTATTGTGGTCGGAATTGACTTTGACTGCCAGGAAAAGAAGGTCTACTGGACAGACCTTGCAGGGCGGACCATCAACAGAGCAAGGCTTGAGACGGGATCAGAGCCGGAGACGGTTATAAACTCAGGTAACGTATGCAGCCTGTGTTACACTTGTTACACACACTCCGTTACCATCTTCATTCCATGTTCATTCCCAGCCACAGCAAGTAGTGTGAACAGGGCCACAGCTATGGATTCTCAGGCTCGGGAAAGAATATATTGGGAGCCTGTGCCCCCCTCCTCCACCCAATATAATGTGTAACAAAAATAGTTATACCCTATATCCTAGGCCCCCTTTCTGGCCCAGGCCAGGGACAAAGTGTCCCCCACTATCTGTTGCCCAAATATAATTACACACCTATTACTGTGTGACATAGAGAAGAGTTTGTGGAGCGGATAGAGTAACGCAGTTTGACGGCAGGTCTGACCAGTCCAGAAGGCCTGGCGGTGGATGGGCGGAGGAGGCTCATGTTCTGGGTCGACAGCGGACCCGACAAGATCGAAACGGCCAACCTGGACGGCAACAACAGACGGGTCCTCTTCAGCTCGGACCTGGTCAACCCTCGCGCCATCATAGTGGACTCTGCTGGCGGGTATGCCTCTAACCGCCTTAACTCCTCTCAAACCCTTTTAACATCTGTTAAACCAGCCTTGTCCTCCTGCAGGAAGTCACCACCTCTACATCTCCATTCACCATAATGTCTTGTGCTCTCAACCTTTTAAAATGTTAATTCCCTTTGTGAGGGGACAGGATAGGGGGGATGACAAAACCAAGGGGACATAGTGGGGGGGGGGGGGTCTCCTATTATCTTTGAGGTCACAGCACACTGCCAGAGCCACCTACCACCAGGGAGTCCTTATTGGCAGACTTCAAAGTGTGGAGAGATGCCATTTTAGATTCAGGCCTTTCTTGTCCTAGCCCCCTCTCTCAGCCATGCCCGACCAGGGGGGGAGGGGGTTGGCGGCGTGGGGACAGAGAGCACTCGGCTTTGATTAGATTTGGTCGGAGAGGGGTGTCTCCCCTCTTCCCGTAATTAATAGCCATCTTAATTAACCTCCATTTCCTCTGCCCTGCCAACTTCCTGCTCTGATGATGCCCTTCGTAGATAGGGCTTCCATTAGCGAAGACGTGCTAACTGGGGCTGGAGTTCACACACGGTCACGGTGGGATGATTCCCAACTGGGGTGGGGGGTTTCGGTTGGGGGGATGGGAGAGAATTGAGAGAGATAGAGGGGGAGAGAGAGAGGAGAAGAGAGATAAGAGAGAGGGGGAAGATAGAGAGAAAGCGACAAGATAGATGGGGAGGAAAGAGCCAGAGGGAGAGAGGGAGTGGGAGATAGAGAAGGAACGAGAAAGACAGTGGGAGAGGGGTAAGAGAGGGGAAAGAGGGGGAGAGAGGGTGAGACAGGGAGAGATAGAGAGAGCGGGGAGACGGAGAGAGGTAAAGAGGGGGGAGGGTGAGACAGGGAGATAGAGAGAGAGGGAGAGATGGAGGAGCAGATGTTTGCATGTCACTGGCTGGGCCGTCAGGGATGGAGTTGGTAAGCTGGACTCGTTGGTTCCTGGGGACAAGTTAGCAGCATGCAGGCTGGGAGCCACCCATGGAGCACACCCTCCACATCTGCTCAGCCACCAGGGCCTGCTGGAGCAGAGCAGACCCAGCGCTAATCCAAACCTCATGTGGAATTAGCACCGCTGCTCCAGGGTGTGTGTGTGTGTGTGTGTGTGCACGTGCGTTACTCGTAATTTTCAGCCTGTTTTTCTTCAATTGAAGGATTGTACAGGCACCGAGAATACACGCAATGGATGCGTAAACATTTGCTGTCATGTATAGTAGCAATTAGGGTAAACTTGTGTCTGGAAAGGTCTTTCTCAGACAAAAAAAAAGAAAAAAACGGTTCCATAACTGTTTTGCGTGGGTTTCGAGTAATCGCCGTTCCCATAGCTTTGCACGTAAATGTGGAAATTGAGCAATTACAGGGTGCAGCATGGGACTGACTGACTGTGTGTGTGTTTTTCTAGAACTTTGTACTGGACAGACTGGAATCGAGAGGCTCCAAAAATCGAGACTTCTACTGTGGAGGGGCACGACAGGAGGGTGCTGGTGCGCGATGGTATTGGGTTACCCAACGCATTGACCTTTGACCCCTCCAGTAGACAAGTGTGCTGGGCAGATGCAGGTATGCCCCCCCACCCCCCCAACCACATGACCTCCGCTACCTATATTATCTCCTTTTTACCGCATCCATGTTGACGAAAATGATTTGTGTTATGAAGGGAAGTTTGACTCATTCTCAGATATAAAACTGAGAAGATTTATCAGTCCAGACCATACATTTACAAAATTGCTTTGTCAGCCAAGAAGCCATAAAGTCCAAATGCTAAAATATGTGGTGAGCAACCTACCTCAGATTAATCCTTTTTAGGATGTGCTACTGAGTGAAAACTGGTGTCATTGTGTAATTGGCAATGCAGAAATTAAACAGACATTTTTATACCTTCTCACCACACCCTGAGGAACACCATTTGGCATCCTTTCACTTGTAATTTCTATCTCTGATAAGTCTGTACTATATTAAAGGCTTCTACTCACTGCTTGTTTGCCTGACACTTACTGTGATTTGGCTTTTTTTGTGCTAATTAAACATGTGTTATGTATTCTTTTAATAGCACCTTGCAATTCTTGGACTGATATTTTTGAGCACTTTGCAAAAATGTAGCAGAAATTGTCTGACACATGGTCAGAAACAGAGGGAGGAAGAGGTGGTGGTAGACAGACCTAGGTGTGGTACGCAATTGTTTTGGATTCAAATACTTTTCTATCCTTTACCTAGCTTGTCGGGTATATTGGAACCCATGAAACACTCTCACCCCACCTTCGGGTCCTCTTGGCTGAGTCGATTTCACCAGGCAAGGTCACAGAAAGTATTTGAATCCAAAACAATTACGTATTTTACGCAGGTCTGGTGGTAGCGTATGTTCCACAGTGGCTCTCCCTCCCTCCTCTGGACATGAATCACAGTGCTGATGAAACATAGCTAAACCTTTAACTAAAACACATAGCCTAGCTAAACACATAGCTAAACACATACTGTAGCTAAAACATATTTCTAAAACACTTAGCCTAGCTAAAACACATAGCTAAAACAGGTAGCTATAACACATAGCTAAAGTATGTAGCTAAAACACATAGCCTAGCTAGCTAAACCATAGCTAAAACACATAGCTAAACACATAGCTAAAACAGGTAGCTGAAACACGTATCTAAACACATAGCTAAAACAGGTGACTAAAACACATAGCTAAAGTATGTAGCTAAAACACATACCTAAAACACGTAGCTAAACGCATAGCTAAAGTATGTAGCTAAAACACATAGCTAAACTTATAGCTAATGTATGTAGCTAAAAACAAAGAGCTAAACACATAGCTTAAGTATGTAGCTAAAACATTTCTCCCTGCGGCGGACAGGCACCAAGCGGCTGGAGTGCATCGGGCCGGATGGCACAGGGAGGAGAGTGATCCAGAGTAACCTGAACTACCCCTTCAGCCTGGTGTTCTATGCCAGCCACTTCTACTACACCGACTGGAGGAGGTGAGAGAGCTGACAAGAGGCCCCACGTCGCCCACCCATTATCTGCTTGGAGCATTTACTTTTGGTTCCTTGTGTCCTAGTGTAAAATCCGCCTATGACCAGCTTGAAATACCAGCTGCCAGCTGTTTAAAACATAGCTTGAGCTGGTCAAACCATGTTGAGGATGGAGCTTGTCTAGCCCGTCAACCAGCTACCAGCTTTTTCAATAATATTAAACAATATTTTTTAGAAAAGCTGTCTTTTTCAACAGGGAGCATTTCCTTTTTTTTGTGATATGTAGAGTCCATTTGACTTCTATGATCGCTGTTATTATTCTGTTAATACTAGGTTAATCTCTCTTCTGTATTCACGTGCTTACGCTCCAATTCACGTAATTTAACATGCAAATACGAATGCGTATTTAGAGCGTTTAAACCTGGTGTGTTCCAAGATGTCCAGTTTGGTAACTTGCACAGCGTAGCAGTGGGACAGGACCCACACAGTCTGGCGTCTTCCCTCACGGTGGTTTTTTGTTTTGTTACAGGGACGGAGTAATCGCCCTGAGCCGGGACACCAGCCAGTTTACAGACGAATACCTGCCGGATCAGAGGTCCCACCTGTACGGCATCACCGTCGCCACCCCCTACTGCCTATCAGGTGACAGCTCCGCGTCCATCCATCCATCCATTATCCTAACCCGCTTATCCTGAACAGGGTCGCAGGGGGGCTGGAGCCTATCCCAGCATACATTGGGCGAAAGGCAGGAATACACCCTGGACAGGTCGCCAGTCCATCGCAGGGCACACACACCATTCACTCACACACTCATACCTACGGGCAATTTAGACTCTCCAATCAGCCTAACATGCATGTCTTTGGACTGTGGGAGGAAACCAGAGTAGCTCCTCGTCCCAAAGTCAAAAATATAGGGGGCAGATTTAAGAGACACCCACAAGTCACCCACACCCACAGTGCTAGGGTAGGGGTGCACTAATACATTTCCCAGACAGCTGGTTTATATTCTGGCTTCTTGATCAGTTTGGCTTCATTTCTGGTCCTCTTCTGCATCAGTCCACAGTAAAATGTTTTTGTGGACAGAATAGAATACGTGCTTCAGCAATACATGTGGTCCAATAGAGTTAGAAAAATGTGCAGAAAAAAAAGGTGGTCTATGATTAGGTCAAAGCGAGATCAGAAATGGCAGCAACAATCCCCGGAATTGATCTGCCATCCTAAAAGCACCCGTATTCTGAAACTTTGCTTTCATCTTTTTGAGAAATTTAGAGAAAATCTGAGAGAGATGAGAGATGGCTTAGACGGTGGTTTCCCTTTCATTGAAAGACTTCCATGTTTTGCTTTTTGATGTTTGGTAAACAGGCAACTAAGAAAAGGTAGGTTTATGTCATCACAAATACCTACACTTAAGACTCTGAAAAATGGCTACCTCAAATGCACCTGTGTTCAGAATGAGAACGCAATCTACACCCATTAAAGACGCACCAAAAAGCAAATGACAGAGCAGCAGTTCAGACCTCGTACTGCCTGCGTCCAGGTTGGCAAAACAGAGGGCACCTGCAGGCAAATCACAGTATTTCAGACCGAAATGACAAAAGACAACTGGTCCCCGCAAAGACATGAAAGCACTTCAAAGGCAGGGAAACACAGCAGACATTGGGGGACCGCTGCAGGTGTGTGTGTGTGTGTGTGTGTGTGCGCGTGTGTGTGTGTGAAAGAACGCCCCTGCGTGTGTAAACTCCTTTAAAGAGATGTCATTTGCTTTGAAGAGGGGAAGCTTCAAAAGTGACGTTCCGGGGCGAAGATTGCACGCTTGTATGTGTATATTGTCCTGTTGCGGAAGTTTCCGGTGCAGTGTCTGACACTGGTGTGACTATTATCTGTTACAGGGAGACTGTAATGACAGAGCCAAAACAAAATGGTGCTATTTGGGCAAGTCTGGAAGGGCTTGCAGAGTGAGGACCCCATGGAGACTGACTCAGAGGACAAGAGGAGGGTGCTCACACAGGTACAAGAATTCAGTACCTGACACCAACAAGCAAATCCCACAAGGACAAACCTTTATTTTTTTTGACAGTTTGTAAACTTGTTTTATACCTCATTTTTTCTACTGTATGTTGTTATTTTGCGAAAGGCACAGAAAACAAGCTCCTGTCCTTTCGGTCAGAAGCCCTGTTTTTTTTTTTTTTTTTTTTTTTTTGAGATGTGTAGGAACACAGCAATGCAGTATTGTTTTATCCGTGCACTAATATGAATTTGTATTTCACATGAAATTGCATTGAAGTCTGCCCGAAATTTGCTACCACAGTTTTTTAATCATTTTTATCTTTTGTAAGATGTAATATTTATAACAATAAAATGTGATTCAGGACTTGTAGAACTGTGGTTACTGTGTTTTCATCTGGTTTCCTTGGGGCCTGGATCACAAAGCAGAATTACCAAGTTACCATGGATAACTGTACAGAGTTGAACCCGGAACCGCTATTTTTACTGCCCTACCAAATCTGGAAAATAGCCGGTTCTGTGTTTACAGTGCAGTTATCCAACCAACTCTGTAATCCTGCCTCATGGTAATGGCCCATGCCAAGTCAACACAACAAAATAACGGAGTCACTTTCAGAAAAAGATTTCTATATGAAGTTTTGCTTTTAGCATAGTTTCCCATCCAAGTACAAATGTTATAAATCCTGCACTGGAGTATACGGATTGGATTGCCCTCAGACTGTATCAGATCGGAGGTCTCCCTTTAACCTTCCTCTTGAGGCATGCCACAAACCAAACACAATCGAACATCCTTCTCTTCTCTTTTTTCCTTTCCCTCTTTAATGCGTTTTACACATCTCCGTTCCAACACACACACACACACACACACACACACACACAGCACCATTCATTCTACACACACATGATGGTTTCCCCAAGACACGTGTCCCAATCGTTTCCACTTCAAGACAAAAGAAGAAATCCACGGGAGTGGCTCGGAGAGCCGGGGATCGGAGCGAGTTTGTGACCGTCTGCGCAGACAGCGGGCGGATGCGCGCAGCCGGGCCGGCGGACCCCATCATCTGCCCACCTTGCCCAGGCGGTGGTCGGTGCGCGGGTCGGCGATGATGGCCTGCACGGCCACGATGGCCTCGTTGATGCGCGTCTGCAGGTCCCGCAGCTCCTCGATGTGCAGCAGCCGCAGGATGCGGGCGGCCTCGTTCAGAGTGGCGTCTGCGGGAGGAGGAGGGGGAAACGCGTTCGGCAAATGGCTGCCGTTCATATGGCGCCTGTATCCAAAGCGCTGTACAAATTATGCTTCGCACGCACGCACGCACGCACGCACGCACGCACGCACGCACGCACGCACGCACGCACGCACGCACGCGGTGATTGGCTGCCATGCAAGGCACCAACAAGCTTGTCAGGAGCATTTGGGGGGTTAGGCGTCTTGCTCAGGGACACTTAGACACACCTTACCCCTCCGACTGCCAGACTACTGCTCTGACCGCCTGAGCTAATATCACCCACCATTTAGTCACTGCAATGCAACCACACTTGCAGCAGCTCCAGCTACAGTCCAGGGCCCTGTTTCACTAAGCAGGGTTACGGAGTCAGCTGGGTAACGGCACCGAATAAAACCCGGAACAGCTCTTTTGAATTCAGTCCAATCCAGTTTCATGAGGGTTCCAGATTTTACTTGCCGCACTTATCCAACCAGCTCGATAATCCTGCTGTTCAAAACAGGGCCCCTTTCTTTCAGAGGTTCGACAGTTTAAGAATCATTATGAACTCAACTCAAGGTCTTAATTTGATTTATATATTACAAAGCCACAGTAAGGTATACTCCGCCTTCTGAACAGCAGGTCCGTGGACCCCTGGGCCAAATGTGATATCAAAATAAATAATAATTTATTAAATAAATAAAACTTTTATATAGACAACCATTTTAAACTTATTATACCTGGGAGGGGATCCCCGAGTCAGAAAACATTGAAAACTCCTGAGGTAAACTAAATAATATATTAAGGATGACTTCTTTATGGCTCTGAAAATAATGATTCACATTATAGGGAGAATTAAATATACTTATCTTCAGGTAACAAACATTTTATTTCTGTATTTAAAAAGTGTGCACCCTCTCCCCAGTCTGGTTTATGGAAACCACAGGACTTTATCTTGAGCAACAGCACCACCCCATGGTGACTGTTAGTAACTCACCTCCTGTATCAAAGCCCAAGACATGCTTATCCAAGGACACGGGTAGGCCCTGTAAAACAAGTCAGAGGAACACAGTTTTATACATGCAGTATATAAATACAGAAGAATGGAAAGTTGTGAATTAACCTGCTCATTGGTAGACCTAGATTCTGCAGTATCCCCATGCAGACAGTTCTGCTTGGTTTGACAGAATTAACCCGGAATGCAATGTTCTCAAAGTACCCAAATATGCATTATATAGCATATTTTAAACTATTGTGTGTTTGTTACCTATTACCGAAATGAAGGATTAAAAAATAAATAAAGAATCAGCATTGGACAGAACCATGATTGGTTGTGCAACAGGAAAACAGCCTACACCCGCCCCGCCCCCATTTTTTTGCAAACATAGTTCAAAGAACACATTTATCTCAAATGATCTACAGTGAGAACAACAGACCAGCTCAACACCACAAATAGACCCTGGAAGACATGCATGTGAACTGGCAAGGAAAAGAATGCATTCTGCCAAGAAATAAATACATTTCTTACCTCTTTTGCCTGGCTGGATTTTGCGATGGCTTCAGGCGTTAACCGTTCCTGAATCAGGATTCGAATAGCCTACAAGGCCACAGGAAAAACTCAATTGAATGATATTATACTAACAAGGAGTTCACAGTGCATCAGCCATCTGAAAGGCAATCCTCTGGTCCACACAGATTCAATGAGCCCTTTAATGCGAGTAATAAACAAAATAAGACTGACTTTTTAATCTGATAAAGATGCAGTCTTAACAGTTTTATCTTGCACCATTACAGGGCTAATACTGCATCCAGTATGTGCCACACCTTTCCCTTCTGCAAATAATATGGTCACGCTTTAAAATAAGAGTCCATGAATTGGTAAACTGTATTGGTTAATGCCAACTACTACTGAGAAGTTAATCTGTACAGCTCTTAATGCATTTGTAATCATTCACTCATGTTAACTACATTGGTTAATGCCACTTCATGAACCTTATTATAGTGTGACCGAGAGAGGAAAAGAAGAAAAAAAAAAAAAAAAAAAAAAAAAAAAAAAAAAAAGAGAAATGCATTAATTGATAAAACATGAAGAGAGAATAAGGTTGACCCAAAAAGACTTGACGGAAATGCACAGCGAAGAGCTGATTAACACTGGCTGATCTACAGCGTACTTGCCAACTATTAAGCATACAACTTGTCAGCAAGTAAGCCATTTCAGACACGGCCCCAGTGTATTGAAAGAATGGTTGACCAGAACTTTCTGAATGAGCACTACGGTTCTCATAATCCCCAGTTACCTTCAACATCACCAGGTAGTCGTCATGGCGCTGAATCTGCAGGAGGTTGGCCAGGGCCGTCACACCAGCCTTGAAGTCGGGATTGTTGCCTGGATACAGAGGATGCTTAGAACACTGAGCCAGGCTTCCATAACAACCACTGCATGATACCAACATAACCAATGTGCTGAACTGGATACACTCCACTTCTCAGAATCCTCTGCTGACATGGTACACATCTGATCTCACAGATAAGGATCTCTAACGTTCAGATTATCAGATTATAGCAAAAATGTAAAGTGCTCCGCCAAATGAATTGTCACAGATGCCAGTTGCATACCAAAATAGAATTACGTGAAGTCTTCTGTCTTTTATTTTTGATGATATTCATAATTCTGCAGGTGCTTCATTGGTGTTTAAAGGATTAAAGCAATTAGAATATGCAGTTGGACAGGCCTGGTTTCTTCATTTGGATCTACTCTGAATTTACTGCCGGATGTCTGAATGTCTGTACAGACCTGTTTTAGTCCTGCAGCCACCAGGAAACAGGACAAGCAGAGGGAAACCTAAAACACTCACTGTCCAAGTTGATGAGTGGATCAGATGGCTTTTCTGTGTTGTTGGAAGCAGCCTCTGGTTTGCAGTCCCTGTATTTGTCAACTGTGGAGTTGAAATATAAAATGTTACACACAAGCCTGCAAAGGATTCAGAAAATTGTGAAATACACTTTGATCCAGAATGAGTTCCAGTTATTTACACCAATCAGTTTTGAGATGATATCCACTGACTCTACACAAATGGCACATGATTCTACAGATGTTAAATTCAGTTTCCTTTTTTTCTTTTTAAATCAACAAAAGGTTTCTTCTTTCAGTGAAGTGATCTAATGACCCACCATCCAGTCGTCATTTCTGTATCGGATTACGTGAAAATGAAATGCAATGCATGACCGCCACCTAGTGGTCGATGTGTGCACCACAGCAAGAATGTAAAATTGAAACCACTCGCACATTAGTACAAAATTTAGAAGAAAAGTACAAGTGAAGTAAAGCAGCCTACCGTTATCTCCGTACTCAAAGCGAACAGCTAGGCCTAGCAGCCAGTCAACGGTTTCTTGTCGTTCTTGAGCAGTGAATGGGCAGCTTACATCCTGAACATACTGAAAGCAAACAAGCATGCATGAGCAGACCTGCACCGAACTGCTACAGTACAGTTGTTACAACAATGATATACACTACGGTAATTTCCAAAATAATTTATCCATGAATTATTCTTTAGAACGGAGTTACTCAGACTCATATTACATGCCACCAACATGCAGATCGCCCTAAAATGCCAAGCATACTCCGTGCCATATTCACTAGTCAGTACGGATAATAAATGATCATCCACAATGATCCAAAAACAGGGACCGATTGCAGCTGACCCCAGTTCAGCCATCCTCATTTCACCTTTTCAAAGAACTGAGGCCACTCCGAGCTGTGTATGTTCCGGAGGTTGCCCCGGTCTTCAATCTTGTAATGTCGGATTTTCTGATCTTCCAGCCACACAATAAAATTCCTGAACTCGGTCTCATCTGCACAGAGACGACAAAAGTTACACTCGATCTCAATACATCAAGGTATTGCGCATTACGACTGGCAACGTTAGAGCAGTTCAACAAAATATACTCGTATATGCATTTTCCACAGGAGATTGTAACACTATTAAAACATCAGTGTCATACTACCGTTCGTCACTGGTAGTAACTGATTAACTTGAACATGCAGATAGCCAACTTCAGAGCGATAATGTTAAAAAGGATGGTCTAGACTTGACGCCAAAAGTACAGAATTTTGTCATATAACGCGAACTTACTCCTTCAGTCCTTGCCAATCCATCATCATCACACACATACATTCGCGGATACTCCACGGTTGACTGCATGCATTGCAACCGTGGCAATTTCCAACGGCTAATGTTAAGCATGTTAGCCCTTGATCAGTTTAAGGAGCTAGTTATCGAGATGGGTGTCCACGAAGTTCACAATAAAGCAAACGAACACAATATTAATTGAAGGACAACAATCAATAATTTATCCAGCAAATGGCAGCTAGCTAAATACGATTAGTTAAAATTAGGTTGGTGAGAGACGAGACGAGCGTGCACGATATGAAAGTTAGCTAACCATCAAGTCAACATATTAGAAGCCAATTTAGATGATGAAATTGTGCGTCCGAGACTTTTGATTGTGAGTCAAGGTTGAGTCCAGATAAAATAGCCTGTGCAGGAATAGCCAGATCGCTAGTTCGAGACCATATTTTGCATGGCATGGGCCCGAGTTTCCATACGTTTCATAGCCAACTAGCTTGTAGCTTGCTAGCTTGTCATTTCGCCGGCAGGCTCCGCGGATTACGTCACTCCCTGCGGTCTGTCAAGTTCTTCCCTTTTCTTTCTTACCTTTACAATCAAAACCCGAAGGGTTGTGGTAGTCCAGTGCTGTGAGCTTTCTTCGAAACATTTTGAAAAACAGCCTGAGACGACAGAGCCGTTTTCCTTTAGAGAAGTATCAAAAGCGCAAAATCCTGTCTGGAACGTTCTGATTCAGACTTGGCGTTCGGACAACGTCATCACGCCACTTGACTGAAAGCGAAACAGTCCAATAAGAGTAGTGACAATTGATGCGAATGTCCAATTGGAGAGCACGCAGTGTGTGCACTTTTGATGCATCCCGCACGAGGGGTCGTGGAGAAGGTAGGCGGCTGCTCCAAACTGAGCATGCTGGCTATTTTATCAGCCTGGTCCCATACTTTATTCGACGATTGGTGACTGAATGTTCTGACCACTGAAATTGGCCTCTGTCTTTCCGAAATCTGAACATTCGCCCCCAGCGGTTGTTTTAAGTACGTTCTAGTTCCCTGAGGCAGTCGAACTGAGACGTAAAAAACGTTTTTATTGTTAATATCACATCTTAAAGCTAACCATAACCTATGTCGCCACAATTTTTTGCCGCTTGCCCACGGCTTATGTGTAAATACATCTATTTCATATCTATTATATTTCTCCTTGCAATTGCAGAATGTCATCGTGGGGTGGCGCTTATCCAGGATTTGGTATACGTGAACCGATTTCCAGGGCATGAAAAATCGGTGCGAGATTTTATTCGGGGAATATGTGGCTTAAATCCCAAATGCTAGCCAGTTTCAAAAGGGACCTCAGTCTTGTAATAACAAAATATGAGCAGGGTCGAATGTATGATAGGAGGTAAATTATTCTTGCCATTTTTATGGTGCAATTTTAATTTTAAAACCTCCCCGTTCTTTTATAGTCAATTAATGAAACCAGCCGTGGAAAGTTCATTTGGTTTATTTCCTATATAAATGTGCAATAATAAATAAAACATCACTCCATTATGATTTCCATTCATTTAAATTTGGCTTCATGTACTTTAAAACCTCTTTGTGTGTTCTTTATTTCATCTGAATATTGTAGAGGCACAAGATCATTCCAAGATGATTATTATTAGTATTCAGTATTTTATTAGTATTCTGATTTACTCTCTCAATTCAGTCTTCATTTAAAAGAATAACACACACAGCACAGAAAATGTTCACACTGCTAATATTCTTGTGTTATTTGTGATTATATGATTGCATAATATGTTATGTTCACATGTCATGTATCAATGGACTAATTTCATATTTAATGCACATTTTATTATGATGGTGTAAGAAGCTGTTTGCTTACTCTGTTATGTAACATGAAGCTGCAACAGCTTGACCATTTTGCAATTATAGTTGCTCTTACCTGTATAATGAGGCTTTTAACATTTATATCTCTGCTCTTGGGTCCGCTGGAGCATGGATGTTTGACTAAATTGTCAAACAATTTCATGGAGGGCTTCGTTATTTGCAGGGGTGGAACAAACCTTTTCTGACTGTTTGATAGCTTAGAAGTAATTAGGTGACACTGTGGACACACCTTCTCCCTGTGCGTTTGCTAAGTCTAAATATTACTTTCTGCAGTTGCGTGGACTTTGAGTATAACAAAATACTATGGTATGTAACGGCATGGCATCCATCCTGAAAACGTGGATAGTTGATCACTTGCCATGACCGAGAATAGTTTTTGAGGGCAAATAAATCTGATCTCAGTGTCTGTAGATGACACTTCACCAGAGCACAATGGCATATCCATCTGACCTTCTCTTCATCCAACAGCACTATATACATCTGTGTCAATATATTAGTCATTGGTGAAATGGTACACAGCATGGCGGCACGGATGGTGCAGTGGGTAGCACTGCCGCCTCACAGCAAGGAGGTCCTAGGTTCGAATTCCCCGTCGGCCGGGGCCTCTGTGTGTGGAGTTTGCATGTTCTCCCCGTGTTTGCGTGGGTTTCCTCCGGGTACTCCGGTTTCCTCCCACAGTCCAAAGACATGCAGGTTAGGCTGTTTGCCCTAGGTATGAGTGTGTGAGTGAATGGTGTGTGTGCCCTGCGATGGACTGGTGACCTGTCCAGGGTGTATTCCTGCCTTTCGCCCAATGTATGCTGGGATAGGCTCCAGCCCCCCTGCGACCCTGTTCAGGATAAGCGGGTTAAGATAATGGATGGATGGATGGTACACAGCATTTGTAGTTTATTAAGAGAAACTATCAGCACTCTTACAGAAATATCACCTGGACAGACCTGGTTACCGTAATACCTAGGTCTCTTTTGGGCAGTCCTGAAAATATGTTTATATGAAAGTATCCGAAAGTGGTTACTATGGAGAGAGTAATTGGGAAAAATGCATGTTTACATATGTATATAGCTCATTTCAGCAAAAGTGTTTTCGATAGAGTGATGTTTAGTCATGAATTACTGTTAAAATAGAATATTGCTGAAATTATCTGAGTGATCAATTCCATGAACGAGTTGCAGTGACGATGATTTTAACACCTGCACAGCTGCTACTACCAGAAAACCCTATTCACAACCTTCACACAGAAAGAAAAACAGGGGTTGTCTTGTCAATTTTTCATGCAATTATTATTGATATCACCACAAACATTCAGAGCACTGAGCACAACACACTTTACTTGCTAGCAATTTTATACAAATGTTAAAAAGAGAGCCAGTATCTGAAGGAAACTAAATCACTGCCAGCTTTATATTTTTCAGCATTGTTAAAGTATGTAAAATTGATGTATATTTGCAAAGAATGTCACATCTTTCAACTGTTTCGTCATTAAAAAACATTTTGCTAATCTATTAATGTATAAGAAAAAGTTAGCATAGCCAAATAATCACATAACAGAAAGCTTTCTAAATGATATAGCCAATCCAGCCAATTTAAAAATAAACTCAACACTTAAAAATCATTCCGATTAAAAATGCTATCTCCGGCAGTAAGCTCAACCTGCAAAACCACGGTTTTGGTTGTCATTAAACCATCCGTCTTAACATTTGTATTTTTCAAAAGAACCACAACGTTTTTTTTTTTTATAGTTTTTTTAGTTTTCTTTTTTGTTGTTTTTTTTTTGTGTGTGTTTTTTCTATTTTATTTATTTTTTACAACTCTACACCAGTCAGCGTGGGCTGCTACACTACACACCTTGAGGACTCTCTAGATTTGCTGTCAGTCATGTTTCCGGGTCTTCTTCGTCCCCTTGTGCGCCTCCACAAGGTTCCGTTAAAACATGCAATGCCTTGTAGCCACCTCACTGAAATTTACGCGTTACTTGTTGGTTTTAATTGCACTCGTTGCGAGCATTCGAGAAAGGCGATTGCCGTGCCCCAGCTAGAAAATTCTACATATCGAGTGTCCACATCGCGGCCCAGGCGGCCATTTTGGAAACCCCCGGCCCGTTTACAGAATGGCGCAGAAGAACTTTTTCTCCCTGAAGGGGTTCTCCGAAGCTGGGACCGGGGACAGGAGAGGGTCTTCTTTGGCGTGTGCTTCGCAGTACGACATCAAGTCGGCCGCTGCTTTTGACACCTGAAACAGAAAGGAAGACGATAACCTTTTATTCCTTTATTTCTCAAGACTTTCCCACTGTGTTTCTCAAGTTATCGCCATTGATACTGAAACCTCGTTTGGGGACGCAGGGTCTCAGGCGGATAATGTAACTGTAAATTAACGTTGTTGTCCAGAAAACTTTATAATCATGTTAGGCTTAATGTTTGCTTGCATATGATGTCACAGGAAAGTTGTCACTTGTTTCTATGTCTGGGTCAGTAAGTGTTTAGTTAAATCAAGCTAAACCAAATATTCTTTAATATGGTTATTGCAGGATTATATTATAGTATAGTAATGTAATGCATGACAACAAAAACATCTAAATATGAAAAAATGTGACAGTTATAGGGTTCTGGTTCACCTTTATTCTGTCAATGTTGGCCTCCATTTTGAGCTGTTCCACCAGTTTCCTGGCTTGGGCAATGCTGGCTGTGTTGTTGCTGGCCATGAGGCTTCTCTATGCGCCTGGACAGGCTGTCTAAGGACAGAAAAAAAACATGACTGTAAATGTAAACTATGCCTACTTTACTTACTAGTTTCATAGATCAACCTTATAGGCCAGCAGAGGATGGGCAAGCCCCTATAGCCAGGTTCCTCCCGAGATTTCTTCCCAACAGGGAATTATTTTTCACCACTGTTTGAGGGTTTTTCTACCCTAAGGGAGTTGTTGCTAGTTGGGGCTTATGGCTGTCTAATTCTCTTCTGTGTTATTCTGTAGAGCGTCTTTGTGACAGTCTTCTGTAACAAAAAAAACACTATTAAAAAATTAATTTCATTGAATTAACTGTGTGGCATAATGCACTCCCATATCAAGGAGCTGCACATGGAAAACGCATTCAGTGAGTTCACGTCTCTGTGCTCGTGCCGTGTCCTCAGAAGGAAGCCAATGGACACAGTAACACAAAATGGCACTGACACGAAGCAGCCATTGTGCTTCTTCGTCTCGTTCTTGGATTTCCACCAAGAAAATAATTTAGCTTCACATTTTCCACAGTGTGTTTATGCTTCAGTAAACTCCTCAAACCTCAGCTGGCGATGAAGACTGCCAACAAAGCATGCTTAGACGAATGTGCTTATCCTGCGAGAAACACCACAAACTGTATCGCGTTTCGATATTCGTCGTCTGGGCTAAAGTATTTTTTGTGAGATCAGTCTAGGAGCTTGCGCAGGGAACTAGCAGGGGCAGTCGGCTAGCACTGGAGAGAAAGTGTTTTCAGAGAATGTCACCTCCTCACCAGACCAACCTCATTAAGCTCTGAATTATTCATCGAGCCACTTACCAGGCTGCCCATGGAAAAGAGTGCAAAGGAAGCAGATGTTGCATGTTGTTCTAGCTTTCACCACACACCCTCCATGCTGTCTGTAGAGTACAACATCTGAGTACAAATCCTTCCTCAGTTATCCATCCATCCATCCACCCATCCATCATGGCTGACCATACCTTAAAACTATATGTTGTGCCTCTGGGCTGAGGTTGAAGTACTCCCTTCTGGTCGGTTAGCGGAAGTGGAGCTGTCTCTTCACATCAGGAAGTTCCTAAATAAGGGAGAAAAGGGTGGAGTTTAAAAAACAGCTGGATTTCATCTTGTTGTCATTAGAAATAATGTTTTGATTCTGTCAGCCTGTGCTGAGATTTCCAGAGCGGGCTTTATGTAAGCTGGCTGCAGTTCCCGCAGTTGAACACCAGGGGGAGACCAACGCGTGTGAGTGCCTGTGGCAATGTGGGGCGAAACTGGCCACCACCGGTCCTCATTTCCGCTCTTGGTGGCCTAAAAGGCTTAAAATTGCTATGTATTCAGCAGACAGGATGGTAAACACGGGCAGTGGTGTGTTTGAAAGGTCATGATACCAAAAAAAAAAAGTTTAAATTATCAGGTAAAGAAGTTGAGTCAAAGGGGAAATCACCTTTAGTTGTGAGATATTTTACATCCATGGCGTGAGAGTACTGCACAATGCGCCATAACGTAGATCACTGAGGTTAATGGGGCTATAATTCCTTTATGCTGATTCCACACACGAGCCCTCGCTGGACGTGTTTGGTCATTGAGTGGTAGCGACTGCCATACTGCACTGTCCAATGATAACAGAAAGGAAACCGCACGCCGTATTGGCGGTTTCCTGCGCGAAAGGGAAGCGCGTGAGCCTGAAAGAGCCGTCGGCCTGCGAGCGACCCGCCCGGCACCTCCCTCCTCGGCGGAGCCTTCGCTCTGCGTCACGGCGCGGGGCCGGACCCCCGCGCGCAGCGCCGATATTAATATTGATGGATCCTGCGACACACCTGTTGTTATTGAGCGCTGGCAGGGATCAGACAGAGAGCGGCGTGGGGCTTGTTTGCGGTGTCACAGCAGCCCTGTCAGCCCCCCCCCCCCCGCCTGACGGTCTCTTTTGATTCCCTTCCTGCCAGCCTGCGTGGGGGTCCCGGGGCGGGGGGGGGAGGAGGGTGACTGTCATCAATAGGCCATCTGTCCATGGGAGCTTCAGGATGCCTGGCAGTATCGATTAGCTGCATCTTGCTGTATCATTTCTGCCCCCTTAATATTTTCTTTCCCTGGTCTATGCCCACCCCCCCCACCCATCTCTCTATCTCTCTCTCTCTTACTCTTTCACTCTCTCAGACTCTGTCGGTCCATCTCTCTCACTGTGTCTCTTACTCTCTGTCTGTCTCCCTCTGTCTCTCTCTCTCTCTCGTTTTTTTCGCTGTCTGTTGAATAGATTTATGTTTGACCGCCACCATTTTTATTTATTTAGTTGATTTGCGTCTTCGGAGCAGGAGTCTGACGTCTCAATTCAGAGATGGTGGAGAACGGAGCGCAATGTTGCAGGGTTGAAATAAATATCTCTACTGATATTTGTTTTTGAAACAGTGGTCTCACACCGTATAATCTCCTCACTGATACTTTTTTCATCAAATACAATATTTAATTAATTAAAGGGCCTGTAGCTCAGTGGCTAAGGTGCATGACTGGGACCCGGAAGGTTGGTGGTTCAAGACCCAGTGTAACCTTTTGGGCCCTTGAGCAAGACCCTTAACCCTGCATTGCTCCATGAGAGGATTGTCCCCTGCTTAGTCTAGTCAACTGTATTTGGATAAAAGCATCAGCTAGATAACAAATTATAAATTATATTACAGGGCCAGTCCAAGGAAGTACTAAATCAGAATCTTCCCCAAAACATTACAGGTAATATTTCTGAAGGTGAACTCAGTTCATGTGGTTGCTGTGTTTTTTAAGCTACTTGCCAGGAGGACAAATAAGGGATTGGAAGCTGCATGCTGAAGATGATATAATAGACAGGAAGCCATTGTATAATTTCAGCTGTTGACTTATGCACATCTGGCAACATGGCAACCATTTATTTTGAACACACTGCTTGTGTCACAGCAACAGTATGGCAACCACATTGAGAAACAGCAAAAATAAACACAGAAAGGCACCACCATAATCACCACAGGCAGAATAATGAACGGAATAATTTATCATTATGTTAACATCCTGAGAAATGATTCTGACATATAATGGGAATCTACTGCATCCACACCAAGGAAAGCAAATACAGTTCTCAATCCTGGTCCTGGAGAACTTGAGTAGTGCAGCAAATGATCAGTTAAAGACATTGATTGCACAGCTAACACAGGTTCACCTGGTTTCTATGGTCTGAATCTGTTGCTGATCTCAAGGCAAAAACAAATGACAGCAGACTGGATTGGACCAGGAATGAGGATCACTGGTCTACACTGAGAAATGCTGATAGGATCCCTCCAATAAACACGAAAACAAACACTCCGAGACTAATGTGGGGCAGTCATTCAAAGTGTCCTCGGTCTCTGGGTGAAAGGGAAAGTGCATGAAAGGAGAAACGTTCCCCGCAGACGTGCATACACACAGGAACAAACGGCCTAGAAATGGAAAAAAATTATCTAATTAGACGGACGTGGAGTTTGTTTGAGGCAAACATCGGCCCACGCCGCCCCACGCCCGGAAAGCTGGCCCTCAGTGGGCCTTTGAACACGTTCAGGAGTCAGAGCAAACACCATCAATATGTCCCACTGACCAATGCCCCAGCACTAACAGATGGGGAAAAAATGAAAGTGTTCCAGATAGCGGATAATCTCTCCGGATTGGCCCAGCTAATGCCATTAACCCGCGAGTAAACATCAGGCCTGATTAGAGAGCAGAGAACAGGGCGTGAGGAGAAGTGTGTGTATGTGTGTGTGAGCGTGTGCGTCTGTGTGCGTCTGTGTGTATGTGAGAGAGAGAGAGAGAGAGAGAGAGAGAGAGAGAGCGAGAGAGCTGAGTGAGCACTGAGGCGTTTGACTCGTATGTTTTATTTATTGATCCAGTCTCTTCCACTGGACTCCCTCCTTGAGACCTGCAAACTCTATGGCTGTCAGCTGAACACTCTCCAGAGTCTGCAAGGACATCCACATCCACCACTTCAAATGGTCATCATCTCTCTGCCCCCCCATCTCTCTCTCTCTCTCTCTCACACACACACACACACACTCACTCACTCACTCACTCACTCACTCACTCACACACACACATCCACTTCAAATGGTCATCATCTCTCTGCCCCCATCTCTCTCTCTCTCTCTCTCTCTCTCTCAGACACACACACACACACACACACACACATACTCACTCAGCACTTCATATGGTCAACGTTTCCCCCCCATTTTCTTGCTCACACTCTCTCACACACACACACACACTCAGCACTTCATAGTCATATTCTCTTCCCCCTTTCTTTCTCTCTCTCTCTCTCTCTCTCTCTCTCTCTCTCACACACACACACACTCTCAGCACTTCATATGGTCATCTTCTCTCTCTCTCTCACACACACACACACACACACACACACATCCACATCCACCACTTCATATGGTCATTTTCTCTCTTGCTCTCACTTGCTGCTCACAAAGACATTCAGAGCTGCATATAGTTGGTCTATCTCAAGCTAACATGGGTATGAGCTCCTACAAATGTGTACACATACAAACAGAACATACATAGTTCACAAACCTGTAAATGAAAAGTGGTGTAAATAAAACTTTTCTTTTTTAATTTGCAGTGTACATTAATTCCAAATTGATCAATTCAGTTGTTCACTCCAACTGATGAGAAAGTCATCGTTTGAATGCTGTAATAAAAATGGAAAGTTAGAGAAGACATTACATTCAATGAAGGTTCTTTGCAATAACAAAGATATTGCAGACAGCCTACACAGTTTCTTTGCTGAGAACTTCACAAGGGAAGAGGTGGCGAACATGCCTGTAAGTACAAACAATTCGCAAGATGTATTAGAAGAAATTGAGATAGAAAAATTACGAAAACTGAAGAGAAACAAGGCAGTAGGTCCTGATGGCATCAAAAAGTATTCAAATAACTAGGGTACATTTTATATAAACTACTTTTATGCAAACTATACACAGCTATTCGTATGCAGTCTGCAAAATTGGAAAAGTACCATACAACTGGAAGTAAGGTAGCATATCAATATATAAGAAGGGATTGCAAAGATCCAGAAAAGTACAGAACTGTTAGTTTAACTTGCATTTCAAATTAAATCTGTTCTGTTTTGTTATGTCATCTTGGGTTCTTCTAATACTAACTCGTTAATGTTCCCAAAGACCAAGTGAGACAGAGTGCAGTGTGCAGGCGTCCCCAGCACTAGAATACCATAACCAATCATCCACTGAAATGAATATACTTCCAAATCCTAGAATATATTATCAACGGATACAAACTACCCCTTAAAACAACTGTATGATAAGAGATAGCTTTATATGCATGAGTAGGGTCAGATCATGAAGATACACACAGCATGCGTGTCCATTTTCACTGTCAATGCAAAGTTTGTATTAGCTGTAACCAGCAGAATAGGCCTCAGTACGTGCAAGCAGTTCTGGACTTCCTGCCATTATTGAAAAACCTGACGAGACAACCCATCCCATGGACAAACCCTACCAGATGGGTGATTGCCCTTCAGGCTGAAGTCTCGACCCCGTCCTATGAAAGACAGACCCCGAGTCCTGTTCCAGCTCCTATAGACAGACATTGACTCCTGTTCCAGTTCCTATAGACAGACATTGAGTCCTGTTCCAGCTCCTATAGACAGACATTGAGTCCTGTTCCAGCTCCTATAGAGACATTGAGTCCTGTTCCAGCTCCTATAGACAGACATTGAGTCCTGTTCCAGCTCCTATAGACAGACATTGAGTCCTGTTCCAGCTCCTATAGAGACATTGAGTCATGTTCCACCTCCTATAGACAGACATTGAGTCCTGTTCCTATTTTGAGCTGTACTGTATATTTTGCTGGGGGAATCATAAGGGAGGTGACAGTAATGAACTGACAGCCTGATTTGACGGGCCCTGGTGCATTCTGGGGAGAGGTGCCCTGGAGGTGTCAGAGAGGGGTCTCTTGTCAGTATTTTTAGTCCTGTAGAATTTCACAGAGCCCTAGAGGCCTGGCCTTGCTATTTGTGACAGACTGGCAGATTCTCCGGGGGACGGTGACAAAAGTCAATTGGTGTGAACTCAAATGTACCTTGATGAAAAACAAGTAGGCCTCAGGTACTTCATGCACTGCTGAGTGCTTAAAGTGGGGTGCAGAAAAAAAAAGTGGCAGGGTATTATTGGATCAATATACAATAAAGTTTTATAAGGAATATAAATGTGCGCATTTCACACATGATGGGCTTCATGGTTGTCAATGGCAAAAGAGGTTTACACAGCTGGATTAACTACCGGGTCTATTGCACTGTATGTCTGCTGGTTAATCCTGTGAACCTTCAAGTGTACAAAAGCTTTTAAGGCTCATAAAACCAAGGCATTCTGACATGCCACCAGGCATAGGGTTGTTTCGCTAAAGCAGGGGTGTCCAATCTTACCCGAAAAGGGCCGATGTGGGTGCAGGTTTTAGTTTTAGCCCAGCCCTTAGACACCGGATTCAGCTAATTAACTAATCATGGTTCAGTTAATCAGGACTTTGATGAGTAGAATCAGGTGTCGTAGTGCTGGGCTAAACCTAAATCCTGCACCCGTACCGGTCCTTTGGACACCACTGCTCTAACGCGTGTTTGTGGCCATCTTCCTTTTTTTTTTAATCTCCTACACGTATATCCCAAATTAACTGAGGAAGCTTTAACCGCATTAAACCACAATGCCTTGTTGTCTTAGACAAACTGAAAAGACTGCTTTGAAGGAACAGTTTTGGTATTACTGTAGCATGTTGTAGCTCTGGATACCTGAGGAGAGCTCCTTTTGCGAGTTCCTTGTATGAATGATGATGTCGGTCTTTTTGTGGCTGTGAGGAGTGCAGATTTGCCTGGGGAAAGGGCCCTCTAGCCCTCCAGCTCCCTGCTGTTACAGGGCGACCTCCTGGTAGCACTTGGGCTAGTGGGTTTAAAAAAGTCCGAGCAGCACTAGCTTCTTTAATATAACGTATGCAGGAGTGAAACAAATCTTTCAGGGGGAGGGCGGGGAGGGGAGTCAATTTTTCAATTTTTGAAGGGCGGGGAGTCAATTTGATTGACGACAAATGACAAATGCCATTGGCTCTGAGGGGAAGAATGTGCAACACTGCCTGAAAGGATGTTGATTGGAGGGGATCGGAAAATTGACTCACCAACTGGTACACAATGACGTAAAATCCTAAAATTGAAATTCAAATCCTTTTCCAGGAAGTGGATGGAAAAAAAAATCTTTGCTGTGAAAATACTATTTTATTATTTTATGGAATGTATACTTTAACACTTGTTCATATGGTTATAAAGAATTGACTAAATTGAAGAAAAAGTGCATTTTGGTTTCAGCTTGTCTTTTAATGTTTGGGGTTCCAGGCCTAGGACATACACTGATGTCCAACCCAAAAAAACTAAAACACAAAAAACACTTTCAGTATGCTTTCATGTGTATTGTCTAAATCTAAATAAATGTGTTGCCATAAAAGTTTTTAATGATTTTGGTGGAAAACATGGGTGCTGACAATTCCTGTGCCTTTGCAGCAGCACACGCAGTGAATCTTATAATTCATAATCATTCCCATCTGTATGTTTGCGCCCAACCCATCCCCCGCCTGTGGATTTTTCCTGGGACGTTGTGTGGAAAAGCGCGGCTGATTTCTCTCCCTCTTTTCTCTCTCTCTCTCCGTCTTTGTCTCTGTCTTTCTGTACCTCCCTCTTTCTCTCTGTCCCTCTGTCCCTCCCTCTCTCTCTCTCTCTCTCTCTCTCTCTCCATCTCTGTCTCTGTCTCTTTCTGTCCCTCCCTCTCTGTCTCTCTATGTCTGTTCTCCCTGGCCTGTGGCAGGTGCACAGGCGGATTACCCCCCCCCCCCTCCCCCGCTTGCTGCCGATTCTGATTCCTCTCTGCCAGGGTCCCACGGGGGTCCGGGTGTGGATGGGCCTTCACAGCATTCCCAGAGGTGACAGACTGCGAAGCTCTACTGATTTTCCGCCTTGGAAAAAAATCAGGAACCTGGAGTGTGGGCCATATGTGTACCCTTTCCAAAAATCTGTCACTGTGGAGGTACAGGAAGCCTGCGTGACTCAAGCCTCACAAATCTCCCGTGCACTACTCTCTTGTGAACAACCCACTCGTGCACAACCCTCCCGTGCACTACTCTCTCCTGCACAACCCTTCCATGCACAACCCTTCTGTGCACAACCCTCCTGTGCACAATCCTCCCGTGCACTACTCTCTCATGTACAATTCTCCCGTGCACTGCTCTGCTATGCACAACGCCCTATGCAAAGACACTGACTAATGCTCTGACATTAATAGAATGGAAGAAACAGGTAATCACTGGATAATTTTATAAAGCGTCGAGGAGGTTTTAAAATGAGGAGAAACTCAAACAGAAAGCTGTATTACAACATATTGACCAGGAAAAAAAAACACTGACAAAAACAAACAACACGAAAAAAAACCCACCAGGGCTCTTTAGTCACTGAGTCTCTGATTGATAGCGTGTGCGTGTCCGGGTGTGTTATCTCCCATGGTGGCCAATTTGAGCTTTTAAAACATTAAAGAGATAGGCTAATTGTTTACCCAAGTCGTAAGAGCCACCTGCCTAGAGGCTATTACCTGTAATTACCAGATAACTATTGTGTAGCAGGAAATAGCATGAGAAATGCACTAGAAAGGTCCCCTGGCTCTACAAGGGCTGAATCGTTACAGAAGAGCAGTGTGGCACAAACCAGAGAACACAAAATGGTCTGACTATGTTACTGGAAGGTTTTGTCAGTGCTATAACATTGGCGCTATATGGCAGCAACATTGTAAGCCATGTCAGGTTTAAACATCAGGGTACCCTGGTGATGGATGACCAGCTCAAACCCAGCGAGACCAGCTTGATGACTAGATTTGACATGCTGGTTGACCAGCTCATATCCAGCTAGACCAGCTTATGGTGAGGTTGACCAGCTCAATTTTGAAGCTGGTTAAGCTGGCATTGCTGGATTTTACAGTAGGTTGTACAACTTGATTAAAGTAGGTCGACAATAGCACATTTTACAAAGCTCTTATCTGTTCCGTTGGAAAGAATAAAAAAAAAAACACCCTTAATTAGGCCACACGATTATTTAGTTTTTACCTCTCCTGGGAGATTTAGTTTTTACCTCTCCTGGGAGATGTTGAAAGTGGTTATCATATTACAAACCTATTGTTAGGTTATTGTGACTATTTGAGGTTTCTGGACTAAAAGCAGTACAGTAAAGTAGGAAAGTAGGACTTTATTATTACACGAAGATATAACATAAGACTAAGTGGCAATTTCCAATTTTTAAAATAAAATTGCAAACTTCAATAAAGTTTGAAGGTTATAATAGAGATTAATGCACCAAATAGAATCACAGCATATTTTTTTAAATCCAATTTGAATGTAGTTCCACAAGGGTTGAATTAATAACATATTTTCTTACTTTGCCTAACATTGCATTTGGCAGTTGACATTGAAGCAAATAAATTATAGAAGCAAATTCACTGAACAGTGTTCCTTTCAGAAAGATGCCTTAGTCAAATGTGGAGGCAGAGGCAAGGTAACGGACACCAGCGGTATCTTTATGACACAGAGGTTATCTGCACTGGTGTTGCTCTGCAACAGCAGTCGGCTTTTCTCTCCTTGAGAAGGTCAGTCTCTTCTCACACAATCACTGGCGTTCTGTACTCACACACCAAACAGCTTTTTTGAACTTTGGTTCAAATTGGGACCACACTGATGAAGGAGATGAGGAAATGCAACTTGTTTTTTGGAACTGTGTACTGTGTTTTTTCTGGCGTATAGCAGAGTGGTTCGCATCACTGAACATGGTAAGAACCGTGGTTAAAATTAAATCCTGACACACACTTAGTCACACTGTACGCACTTATGCATAAAATGCACGCCCGTGGCCACATGCACGAAAGCACACACAGATGCTCTCACACATTCAGTTTCTCTGTAAATGCTCACAAACACAGCAGTGCATACACATGAGCACACACCCAGTTGTGCATGTATGTACACACACACACACACCACACACACACAAACACAGAGTTACAGTATAAGGACAGAACATAGCACACACAAACACAGATGAGTGTGCCAGACACACTGTCAGTGATACACAAACAGATACATTTGCACGTGCACACACACACACACACACACACACACAGAAGCGCAGTGCAGCCACTGATCAGTTCACCTTGTCTCTGCTGACTTCTCCGACCTGGCCTTCAGCTGCAGTTCGGTCAGCGCTTTGTGCTTGGGCGGTTCTGTGGAGAGAGAAAAAGCAGCGCGTTTAGCGCCAGGGCTCCCGTCTGTGCGAACTGCAGCCCAGCCTGCCAAGCCCGGCCGGCACTTACAGCTGTGTCAGCCATGCGTGTGGAGTTATACGCAGGCAGGGCTTACTCAAAGCCCACTAAAAAATCCCGCTTTGTCCCTCGTCAAGCAACCAAAAGCAACAAAAAAAGCTACCTCTATCAAATGGTATTTTATGAAGCGCCAATCAGGAATGTTAAGCCAGACCGACCATAAAAGAATTGAAATAACACTTCAATGTGAAACAGAGTGGCGAGTTTGAACAATTTTAAAAGGAAACAGACACAGGCATGTACGTTTTTTTTTTTTTTTTTTCCTCGTCGCTGTGGTTTCGCACATTTGCTTTGCAGCGATCTCACGATCTCCCACAATGAACTAGTGGCATAATTTTATAAGAAGCGCTGTGGCGTGTCTGTCCCTCGCACTCGGGCCTCCGACCAATCCATTTTTCATGCATCTGTGATTTCGCCTTTGCTGCCAGTGATAAATGGGCCAATTACCGTGCGAGGCCAGGTTTGCAATGGAAGGGAATTCCACAGTCATAAATCTTCAATCCGTTACTTCGGAGGCAGTAGATACTCGGCCGGACTACAGCGGCGCGATTCCCTCAACATGACTCGCTAACAGGCACGGAGCTGCAGTGCTGTTGCAGAAAGCCAAAGCTACCTTCCCTCCTCGGTGATTGAATCTTGGAATGGTATGAAACACTGATTCACTGTGTTGTAATGTTACCAAAAAAACAATTGTGCAATTCCTCACCATCTGTGTTTGGTATTCTTAAATGGTCACTTCCGGAAGACCGAGATTCGTCTCGACACGAAGAGTTACATACGCGGCTACTTTGGGTTCACGACCACCAGGGGGCCCCTTAATTATTCTAAAATACAGTATGTATTATTTATTATGTTGGGTTGGGTGAGCACAAATCAAATCCTGCTCAGGGCCCCTCAAAGGGTAGGTCCGGCACCAGGGACACCACCTCAAATGTTTGATTGGCCGTCCAACGGTCCAAAAATAACAGAAATGCAATCTTAAATGTTTATTTCCTGTTTCCCGTCACCCAGCCAACCAGAAAGACCATCTCCACCCTTAGTCAGCTGACCCGTGACAGTCCCAAGTGCTGAGGCGCCAGCCACGCACGGTTTGTGTTCAGTGGCAAAACAGTATTCTGTGCTACCTCCTTCTGGGCAGTGGGCAGTGGGGAATGAGGGCCCTGTTGAGGCTGCAGTGGGAGTATAATTAACACTGGGGAAGTTGGGCAAAACTGCACTGGGGATGTGGAGCAGGCACTCTGAAACACTGAGACCCTTTCAACATATTTTGCCAGTCCCAACTGATCCATCCATCCATTTCTCTCTCTCTCTCTCTCTCTCTCTCTCTCTCTCTCTCTCTCTCTCTCTCTCTCTCTCTCTCTCTCTCTCTCTCTCTCTCTCTCTCTCCAACTTTCCTGTCTCATTCCTTACGAAGGTGCAGCAGAACAGTTCAGTCACTCTTAGTCCACAGTCCCCAGGTCAAATTTGGTTGATTAAAAGCTAATTGTGGTTGATTAAAACCGAATGGACATTGGCTGGGTGTTTCACAGATTGTTCCCGGGAGGTAATCGCTAAGAGCCGTGAAGCCCTGAGGAGCTCCTGGCCCTCTGCACAGACACAGGGTAGGAGAGCGGGACAAAGGGCCGATTGGAGACTGTCGTTAACGCGGAGCCCCAGCTCCAACACAAGGCCCTCTCAGAGCTGGGAGATCTCTGCTCTGTAGCCTCATTCAGGACTCCCAGCATCCTCTGCTCTGAGTGTGACATCAGAAAAGGCAGCGCTCTGTCATTGCACAGACCGGCACGTGCTGCCCCTGCACACTGGAGAGCTCAATGTAAGTGTGTGGCGAATGTGTGTGTGTGTGTTTGTGGAGTCTATTTGCATAGGTAAGAGTGTGTCTGTATGTGTGTGCATGTGTGTGTGTGTGGAGTCTATGTGAATAGGAGAGTGTGTGTGTGCGTGTGTGGAGTCTATGTGGACAGGAGAGTGTGTGTATGTGTATGTGTGCGTGTATGAGTGTGTGTGTCTGTGTATGTCTGTGTGTGTGTATGTATGTGTGCGTGTGTCTGTGTATGTCTGTGTGTGTGTCTGTATGTGTGTGCATGTGTGTGTGTGTGTGGAGTCTATGTGAATAGGAGAGTGTGTGTGTGCATGTGTGGAGTCTATGTGCACAGGAGAGTGTGTGTATGTGTATGTGTGCGTGTATGAGTGTGTGTGTCTGTGTATGTCTGTGTGTGTGTATGTGTGCGTGTGTGAGTGTGTGTGTGTGTGTGTGTGTGTGTGGAGTCTATGTGAATAGGCGAGTGTGTGTGTGCGTGTGTGGAGTCTATGTGCACAGGAGAGTGTGTGTATGTGTATGAGTGTGTGTGTCTGTGTATGTCTGTGTGTGTGCGTGTGTGCGTGTGTGAGTGTGTGAGTGTGTGTGTGTGTGTGTGAGTAAGAGCCCTAGTGAGCTTACGGTGGGGTCCACCCTTGTGCCTGTGTGTGCCCCTCCCCCCTGGGTGCGACCCTTCCTGGCAGACTTTCACAGGTTAATAATTCATTCTCCACGGGCCAGATGGTGGAACAGGAGTTTGATCTTTAATTACTGCCCTCTGATTTCACACTTTGGGCAGTGCCAAGCAGATCCCAGGCCTTTCCCAAACCCTCACTAATGTCTCCCAGCAGGACCTGCTCTACGGTGCCCGTTATTCACCAAGTTCTGTGTGAGTGTGTGTGTGTGTGTGTGTGTGTGCGTGTGTGTGTGTGGTGTGTGTGTGTGTGTGTGTGTGTGTGCATGTGTGTGTGTGTCTATGTGCGTGTGTGTGTTGTCTGTGTGTGTGTGTTTGCATGCATGTGTGTGTCTGTGTCTGTGTGCGTGGGTGTGTGTGCGTCTGTGTGTGTGTGTGTGTTTGTGCATGTATCCGCACTGATACTGTGACTTTGGCAGCGAGCGAGAGGTTCTGCTCCTGAAAGAACGACACCTTTGCGTGTGCGTGGGCGCTTGCCACCGAGTTTTTGCGTGGGCGTGAGCAGTAGCGTCATTCTCGGCTACCGGAAAATAACTCCCTGCTGGCTTCATCCGAGTCTGCCGGGCGAGATCCGTCCGGTAGCTCTTAATCACTCCCCAAAGTGGTTGACACTCAACTCCAACAGGACTCTTAATCCCATTTGTTGAAAGCCTCATTGCGAACAACAAGTCTTTCCCTCTCTCAGATAAGCGAAATAGCTGCTCCAGAGGGATGGAACCCAAGTGACCATCTAAGGCTCCAGTGTGGGAACGTGGAACCCAAATGAGAGAATGTGGACCATCTAAGGTTCCAGAGGGGCACAGGGAACCCAAATGAGAGAACGTGGACCATCTAAGGTTCCAGAGGGGCACGGGGGGAACCCAAATTAGAGAATTTGGACCATCTAAGGTTCCAGGGGGAGAACGTGGAACCCAAATAAGAGAATGTGGACCATATGAGGATGAGTAAATCACTGATTTGTTTGTGCTGTGAGGAGGAAGAGTGGCTCAGCTCTCAGAGTCTGGACCGGGCAGTGGCTGAGGGATGGGTGCCCTAGGGAGAATTACACCACACATGAACACACACACACATGCACATATGCACATCCATACACACATGAACACACACACACATGCACATGTGCACATCCATACACACATGAACACACGCACACACATGCACATATGCACATCCATACACACATGAACACACGCACACACATGCACATATGCACATCCATACACACATGAACACACACACACATGCACGTATGTACATCCATACACACATGAACAAACATGCACATATGCACATCCATACACACACATATACACACACATGCCCAAACACACATATATGCATATGTACATGCACACACATATACACACACGCCCAAACACACCTATATGCACACATACACGCACATATGCACATATGCACATCCATACACACACATGTACACACATACACACGTCCAAACACACATATATGCACACATATACACACACATGCACATATGCACATCCATACACACACATGTACACACATACACATGCCCAAACACACATATATGCACACATACACACACACATGCATGCACACATACACACAAGCACACATATACACACACACCTGCATGCACACATACACACACACACACACACACCATAATCCCTCTCCTATTTTATGTACAGTATGCCAATTTGAAAACTATATGGTGTGATTCTATCAGCATTGCATGTTGTGAGTTTGTAAATGCATGTGCTCTTGTGTGTGTATTTCTGTGTGTGTGTGTGTGTGTGTGTGTACGTATGTAATAATAAAGCAAATAGCATAAATCCTTACATTTGCATGTACTGAATGCTCTCTTGTTCTTGTTTGCTGTGGATGAGAACACTGGAACATAGGCACACATATCAGCATGCAGTATGGAAAACAAGGCCCCTGTCTATTTGACCAACTCTTCTTTGGGAGGTCAGCCTCCTTGACTTTTGCACGTGGTGGATAAATTAGTGACATATCAGCACATTTGTACAACGCTGTTGTTTTTTTCAGTAGTGATTGTTACACCAGCATATTCCGGAGTAAAATATTCAGACCAAGACCATTATAATCACATATTTGTGAGCTCACACCTTAAATTAAGATTATGCTTCACACAGGCTGATTGAGACTCATCAAACCTGCTCATAACTGCAGTCAGGGAGAGGGAGATGTCTCCACTGAGGATGCTCACACTTTTCACTCTTTCACTCTGTTTTTCTCTCTCTTTTCTCTCAGTTGCTCTCTCTCTCCATCTCTCTCAGGCTTGCCTCTATGTCCCGCTGTTATTACAAACATGAGAAACACCAAGTGGAATTCCTTGCTTAGGGCACGGATTCCTTGTCTGCAACCATCATACGTTCACTCACCAGAAAGCCGTGGTAATCAACATTTAGAAAATAAACCTTTCCCCAGATGTATAACTTAATTGCAAAAAAATGTTTTAGAATAAAACAACAAAAACAAAAAACCTCTGAACTTCTAGCACCGGCAGTATGAGTATTTGCAACCCTTTTGCATTGTGTGATTTGGTTGCTGTATGTGGCAGCAGATTAAGCCAAAAAACAGATGCTGTATGGAAACAGGGATTAATGGAGTTGAGACCCCAGTGTTGGGGGGCATTTCTGATGAACAAAGAGAGACCCCCCCCCCCCCCATAAGACCCCCACATCACCTTCCTGCTCACATCGATACTGTCATTCCCTGCCAATGGTGCGGAAGGCCAAAAGCAGCAGTACCAGGATCAACCGAACCACCTCCCGCCGACGCACCCCGAATGGTGGAGAGGGGGCAGGAAATGGCAGGACCCCCCGGGAGAGGATGCAGCAGCGGGCGGGGTCCGAACCCTCGCGGCGAGGAGGATGGCACTCGGCCAGGGGGGTTGGTACGGGAGGGGGGGGAATCACCCTCACAGCTGGTCATCGGGCGGCCATTTTGAGCTAGCGTCTCGTTTCCCAGCCTGCAGACCGAAGAGGGTCACCTGAGGGTCACTGTGGCCCGGCTCGCCAATGGACTCATCCAACGCTCTTCTGACAGACGAGACGTTCACGCTCCACTAAAGTGACAGTGGAGGTACGTTTTTTGTTCTTCAAGGATCACATTTTCCAAATGTACCCTGAAAGTACAGTAATGTTCTCTCTGGGTGCAAATGAATACGTTTTCCAAGCAAAAAAGGTAAAAATTAATAATATATTGCTGGCTACTGGTTGAATTCCATGTACCTATAGGGTACCACCCCAAAGACAAGCATCATACCTTTATTTCCGAGACTGCAAAAAACCTGATAGGGTTCATCAAACAAACCTGACAATTAGCTTTTTTATGTAGTTTCAAAGATGCAGATTAAGCTTAGTCCAAACTAAATTGAGTTTTGTATGGATTACCTCCATTCAAAATTGAATTTAGTCTAGGACTAGGCTTAATCTGTCTGCGAAACTGGCCCGCTTTATAATAGTAATAATGTATTATTTAGTTCACGCTTTTATCCCAAGCGACATACAGTTGATTAGACTAATCAGAGGACAATGCTGATTAGGGGCCCTTGCAGGGCATTTCTCAAGGGCCCAAGAGCTGTGTGGATCTTATTGTGGCCCTTAGTCATCCTCCGGGCCCCAGTCATGTACCTTAACCACTAGGCTATAGGCAGCCCACACTCCACATCCAGAATATTGATATAATTGGAGAAAAAGACTCATTACTGCAGTTCTTAACTACACATATGAAGGGTGTATTTGATTACAAGCGTGCAACTGTTACTGTCTTCTGCAATGGGGCGTGGCCTCATGATTACCTCTGTGTCATGTGATGCTTTTCCTAGGGCAAGCTTAAGAACATGAAACTGATCATCCGCTAAAAATTAAATAAATTCAAATCATCTTCTATTATTAAATTATTATTATTATCATCATATTTGGCAGTTGCAACCACCGTTGTAATGTTTGGTTATTTGCGTTATTGTCACCTTCCTGTCAGCTTTGACCACTCTGCCCATTCTCCTCTGATGTCTCTCATTAACAAGGCTTTTCTGTCTGCATTCTTTGCAAACTGTAGAGACTAGTGTGTGTGAAAATCCCAGGAGATCAGCAGTTTCTGAGAACCACCCTGTCTGCCACCAACAATCATTCCACGGTCAAAGTCACATAGATCACATTTTCTTCCCCATTCTGATGGTTGATGTGAACATTAACTGAAGCTCCTGACCCGTATCTACATGATTGTGTACATTGCACTGCTGCCACATGATTAGCTGATTAGATAATCGCATGAATAAGTAGGCATAATAAAGTAAAAATGTTCCTAATAAAGTGCTCGGTGAGTGTATGTGTGGCATGAGTGAGGAGATTACTATGGGTCTATCAGGCAGAAATTAAGGGTCTGAAAAGCTGAAGCTGATAACCCCTGAAGCTGAAACATCTGAATGCTGAAAACCCCTGAAAGTTCATGCTGTTTCAAACCAGTTCTGGGAATGATAACATGTGAACGAAACTCCTTCAAGGCAGAATTATTTAGAAAATAAAGAGACTGAAAGATGATTAAAATCACTGATGTTTCACAGTTCACAGTTTTCTGCAACTGGCAAATATGTTGACACGTGATTTGACAGATAAAATTTCACCACCTTCGATTGATGTTCGTACACAGATGACGCGATTATCAGCAGATAGCATCGACAGGCGCTGTGTTACACACCACCTCCTGTTTCAGAGGAAATAAGCAGGACTCACCCACAAAAAACGGGGGGTAAACAATGTTTCCTCCTAAATTAATAACTCTGCCAACAATAACACAGCCGGCTTTAGAATGCTCAAAGAAAGGTAAACATGCAGGGAAATTTAGATTAAACTGGAATATGTCCTCAAACAAAATGCCAAAACAACAACTGTCAATGAGGTAGGTTTGGAGGTGATATTAGCATCATTTTAAAGAAAGTAGAGTAGATGAAAAATTCCAATAAACATTCAAACAGGATGTTGCTAGGCGGAAAAATGTCTGGGTTCTACATGTCAGAGGACAGGTTGTTCCGCAAATTGAAATCTTGGCAAGGATACTTCAGTTGTATCCCTAAACAAGACAAGAGACCCAAGATAAACCAGATGCATAAAGCGATTGCACAACATGAATAAGTTGAATATAATCAACAATACCTCAGATATGAGAACTAACAGCAGCCATGGAACACCTCTTTTCATCCAATGGAAACAATCCATTAAATTTCACTCTTTGTAGCATCCAGTCACCTTGGACTACTTCCAATATCCCTTACCATGAATTTAGTCTAATCTACCAATCAACATGAATAATCCTTCAAGCCTCTCATGTTGTTCTTATATTTTAAATAGAGATCTTCACAAATGAAGACAGTGCAGTGCATAGCTCCAAAATAGTTTCAGCAGCACCTGTCCATTCAGTATTTGAGGTTGTTTTCTGCTCTTTTCGGCTACACGTTTACAAGTTTATTGGGCCTTTCCTTTAAAGGCCTCTGATTCTTTGGGTCGCTCTCTCTCTCTCTCTTTCTCTCACTCTCTCTCTCTCTCGAAAAAGACATAAGAAAGCCCTACTGCTTAAGATCAGACGATCCCCTCCCCCATCTCCAATGGAGGGCAAAATTAAATTTTCGGAAAGAGTGGAAAAGTAATTAAAAGCTAAATTACCTGCTAGCAATTTCAAAAGCCACTCTCTCCTTCATACACATGTGCAAATATAGAGTCAAAGACACACACGCACACACACACACACACACACAGACCTGCACGCACACATGCAGGCAAGCACATATACATACACAGACAAAGCACAAACACACACACACACACACCATTTGTACCTCGCCGGCTGAGCTGTGCAGAGGCGGACTTGGTGACATTTGGCTGTGCCATTGTTCCGGCACAAACGGAGAGGAGCTCCAGCCCGTGCCCTGCACACAGCCCGGTCGCCGGCAGGTTCTGCACACGCTCCCACCTCCCGGTTCCCCGTCACCAGGGCAGGCCAGCGAGCCCCGCTGCTCTTACGTAACGCTGGCGCTCGGTCGCCGTGCGCGTTACTCCCCACAGGCCGCGGGTGGGGACGGTGATTTACTTTTACGAAGGTATACGTGGTTATGTAAGGCCAAATCACCGTGCAGAGTGCCCCGAACACGAAACCGTAAATGTAGATGAGGCAAGAGCCAGCAAAAATGCACTCATGAATAATGTATAAGCACAGAGCATGCATAAACACACACACACACACACACAGACAACATGGCCAGTGTGTCAGGCTTTTTAATCTCTGACCGTTACCATATATGACACAGAACTCAATCTCTTGGAGGATCTGAAATCCCAGGGATTCCTGGGAGTTCCTCTTACGTTTAGCGTCCACCGTTTCATTCTTCATACCTCTCCCAGCCTCTCCCAGCCTCTCCCAGCCTCTCCCCCACCCCTTGTCCCTCCGTTCAGAGAGAGAGAGAGTGAGCCATGCCCAGGGTAAAAAGACGGACGCTGTTAATTCCTCACGCTCCAAATTACAAGCAACCCCCCTTTCCCGCTATGGAGAGATAGAGAGGAAACGAGAGAGAGAGAGAGAAAGAGAGAGAGAGGGAGAGGGAGTGAACACAATCCATTCTCTCTGCTCTGCTCACTGCCTGCCAGCTCGACCACCAGATTCCATCTCGCTCTGTTATGCATTAGCATGGAGCCGGGGCTGTAACGCGCGGCTCCAGCCCCGCACTGGCCTGGAACCCGTCTCCCGTTCCCCAGCCCCTGGACACTAATTCACATCGACACGCAAAGTCTATCTGCAGACCGGCAGCCGAAGCACAACACCGGAAAATATATACATATTCACACCCCGGCTGAAGGTAAACCGAACACACATGTACCGAGGATGAAAACACACACACATATACACACATACGCGTGCACACACATACACACACACACACCTCCCCGTGCAGGAGGATAGAGGGTTTGGTTCGAAGCAAGGAGGGGATTCCACATTTTACATCAGCAAATGGCCACAGCGTTATTCAGCCCGTGAAACGATGGCAGCCGAATTGATGACTGTACAAAAAGAAAGCCTGACTCTGAAACGCCCCTCTTTGTATTGTTGTTGTTTTTTCTAATTAAAAAAATGCACACATAACAAAAGGATCTTCTAAACGCTGGGTTGGGAGAAGAATGTTTAAAATGTGTGCCTTACCTCTCCTGGGTGTGTGCTTAGCGCTGTTCCAGAAGCCCCCAGCCTGGCGGAGTATCCACACGCTCAGAACGAGATGACACACACACACACACACGCACACACACCAGCGCGCGCTGAGACACTGCCTCCCTCCTGCTCTGCTCTGGCTGACAGCTGCCTCACTGCTACGCTCAGTCTCCACCCAACAGCCAGCAGCGCTCCGACTACAGGAAGCCACTGAGAGCCCGCTTCCTCCTCCCCCCTCCTCCCCCTCTCCTCTCCTCTCCTCTGCCTCCCTGCCTCAGTCCGTGGAGGAAGAGCCTCGCTTGACGCTACACGTCACCTCTCCTCTTCTCTTCTCTCCTCTCTTCTCCTCTCCCCTCCTTCCCCTCTTCTCTCCTCTCCTCTTCTTCCCCTCTCTTCTCTTCTCTCCTCTGCCTCCCTGGCTCAGTCTTAACTTAACTGTCACTTAACCCTACGCGTCAACTATCTTCTCCTCTCCTCCCCCTCTCCTCTCCTCTCTTCTCCTCTCCTCCACCTCTCCTCTCCTCTCTTCTCCTCTCCTCTGCCTCCCTGCCTCTCTGCCTCAGTCTGTCGCTTAACGCCACACGTCACCTCCACTCCCCTGCCCCTCTTCAAAAAGCCGACATTTTAAGCCAATGAAAAGTGGGAGAAACGGTAAAGTCAGACATCGGTCCTCCAGGTGCCAGTTTGGGGGCTCCCTCCGTGCCTTTTAACGCAATCTTTTTTCATTCCTTTTCACTCCTTTCTTTTTGCAGCCTTTTGCCAAACCCCCTGAGAGTCTCCAGAAGCCCTCGCGATGCAGCGCTGACGTTCCTCCCTCTCGGGGAGATGAATATTCCTGGCAATCAGAGAGCGCCGCTCCGGTGTGAGCTGGTCATTTATCGTTGTGACGCAAGGCTGCCCTGCCCCCACGCGCCAAACAGACCACCCGGCCCCCCCCCCACCCCCAAACGCACAGCTTCCACGGCCGCGTCGCACCCCCCTCTCCCCTGGGACGCACACGGCGCTCTGTCTGATCTCAGCTCCTGTAATCACGAGCTTTAATCTTTGGACCACTGACATATTAAAGCTACAAAAGATTAAAGGAAGAAATTCCAGCAAGCATCCTAATGCTGTGGTACTGAGCAGGCCTTCTGTGTGTGTGTGTGTCAGAGCACAGACACAATCACTCTGTGTACACACACATAGACACACGCATGCACCCACACATGCATATGCATACACACACACATGGACACACATGCACACATACACACACGCACACACACATACACATGCACACACACACCCACACATTCATATGCATACACATACACACACACATGGACACACATACACACATACACACATGCACACACACAAGCATATGCATACACGCACGCACACACACACACACACACCCATGGACACACACAGGGACACACAGGTGGACACACACATGCATACGCATGCATAGAGAAACACACACGTGAACACACACACACATGCCCACGCATGCACATACACAAACAAACACACACAGATGGAGGAGCACTGAACAATTACAGGTACAATGTACAATTTTCAAACCATCAGGGGCAGTGTGTTGCTAAATGAATCTAAACTTACGACACATGAGACAAATATCCCAGCATTCTCTGTGGCGGGGAAGTGCAGTCTGCGGCTCTTGTGTTTATTTCCTTTATTTGACTGAAGATCTGTCTTTCTCTGCCATCTTTATCCTTAAGCATGTGGTCCTTCTTCACACCAATCCACGGTACAGTCACTGTCAGCCTAACACGTATAAATAAAGATGTGTTGTGAAAAATGTGGCCTGATTTTTTTCTCTCCCTTTTTTTCTGCCAGAGGCTAAATATGCAGGACCATATTCTGCACGGTTTGTTCTGATGTGAATCTGTCATCTGTTCACAGACAGCGCCGAAGGTTTCTCACGCGAAGGGCAGAAATGGGAACGAGAAACTGACAGCGGTCCGTCTCAGCTCTTAGTCCCGGACTCGTTTTTTGAGTTCGTTTTTGAGCACTGTACGGGTTCTTTGTCCTGTGTGGTCTGACCACCTGCAACATTTTTATATTCACTCTGTATATTTAACTCCCAGGGAAATATCCCCCTCCCCCTCCTCAGAGCCCAAACCCAGGCTGCTGTCGAGAACAATTACACTTCCAGCTCTTGTGAACTTCTCCAAAAATATATTTTTTCTATGAATCACCCATTCTTTTTTTTGTGGGGGGGGGGGGCTGTGAGTCAGTGACTTCACTTCACACAACAGCTGGTCTGGAGCCCGGAAAGGAGGTGGTGATGTCAATCACACAGCCAGGCTGACACTCCCTCCATCACACTCCCCCCCCCCCACGCAGGGCAGGGCGGGGGTGGGACGGGTGGTGCCAGGGTGGGGGAGGGGAGGCACGTGTAATGACATTATCTTCCTCCATCTTTGACCAGAGGTGAGAGATAAAGGAAGTATTCATCAGTGTGTCCGGCCGTTCGTCAGTCTGTCAACTAGCTGAAGCAGATTTGTATCTACAGCAGATGGTTGTGCTATTTCTAGGCCTGTTACTGTTGCTATACTTCCACTATTATTATTATTATTATTTTTATTATTTGTTTTTAACAATAACAAAGATAACAATAATATGAACGATAATAATCATAATCTTCACCATCATATCCATATTCACAATAAAAATAGAGATAGACCTACAGGCAATCTGATTCAATTCAATTCAGGTTTATTTGTATAGCGCTTTTCACAGAAGACTCACACAAAGACGTTTTTACAGAGTAACAGAAGGGATGGAAATACCAGCCCTAAGCCCCCAGACATCAAGTAAAAACCCTCAAACAGTGGCGAGAAAAAAAGCCTGCTGGGACATCTTGGGAGGAACCTGGCTATAGGGGGTATGCCCTTCCTCTGCTGGGTTATAGGTTGAGATGGTAACAGTTGAGGTGTTAAACAAGCAGGTAAAGCAGAGGGTCGGGGGGATGAATCTGTAGCTCCAATATGTGTCAAAGTGTGGGTGTCAACCAGGAGAGGAGCGGGGCTGCAGCAGTCCAGAACCTCAGAGCAGGGGTCCAGTTGGAGCGGTCCAGAACCTCAGAACAGGGATCCAGTTGGAGCGGTCCAGAACCTCAGAGTGGTGGATCTGGTTGGTGTGGTCCATGATCTCAGAGAGGGGGTCCAGTTGGAGTGGTCCATGAGCTCAGAGCGGGGGTCCAGTTGGAGTGGTCCATGAGCTCAGAGAAGGGGGTCCAGTTGGAGTGGTCCATGAGCTCAGAGAAGGGGGTCCAGTTGGAGTGGTCCATGATCTCAGAGCGGGGGTCCAGTTGGAGTGGTCCATGAGCTCAGAGAAGGGGGTCCAGTTGGAGTGGTCCATGAGCTCAGAGAAGGGGGTCCAGTTGGAGTGGTCCATGATCTCAGAGCGAGGGTCCAGTTGGAGTGGTCCATGAGCTCAGAGCAGGGGGTCTGGTTGGAGTGGTCCATGAGCTCAGAGAAGGGGATCCTCGTGGAGGGGTTCGTGAGCTCAGGGGGGAACCCCAGGAATAGGAAACAGAAGGATGTTAGGCACCATAGAATTTGTCAGTACATACTAGAATCGGATGTTGTCGTCGGGCTGAGGTAAGGTGATATTTCTTAATGTTTCCCCTGGGGGAAGGGGGGAGGGGAGTGCACTTTCAATCTTAATCTGTAACCATCTGCCTCCTCTGACAGCTGTGTGACCTGGGTCTGTGCATCACTGCCACTGGGCTTACAGTAGAGTCATTACCGTCCGTGGATGTTCCTTTTACCTACCCCCAGAAACACTGAGAAAAATATTCATATATTAACTGTATATGATGTATTTATATATCGATTAGAGGTACAGCTTTTTATTTAAAGAAGGGGCAACACTGGTGATGTGCGTCTACTAAAGTTCAAACTTGTGGTCTCGAGATATTAGTGAAGAAATATTGAATCAATCGCACCCCGCAATCATTCCTCTGAGATTTTCTGAAGGCTCTGTTTACCCTGAACAGATGGAGGAGCAGGAAAGGTGCAGAGGGGGCGAATTAAGCCAAGCTGCGGGAAACTGCAGAGCATGATGAAGTAGCTTTTCATTGTTCTGCCTTTTTTCCATTCCTCATTAACATAAATTAAAGATGGCCCTGCGTTTCCTGAGGACTTTATCAGATTTGAACGGCTGATTAAATAAATGGAAATGAATATTTAATAAAGACATATTAGTGCGTCCTCCTTGAGTGCGGCAGACCGGGAGCTTATCCTCCACGCTGGTGGTGATTCTTCTTCGACTGGGGGGGGGGGACCAGGAGTCTGGGCAGGGACAGGTTCCTGTAAGCTGCGGGGGGGGGGGGGGGTGTCACGGTAGACTAGGCCCTTGAGCCATTCCTCAAAGAAACGCGTCTAAGGGGGGGGGGGGGTTGGGGGGCACCTGCTGTTCTGCCCAGGCGGGCCGGACAGAGGCGTCCTCTGATTAAATTGAGCCTCTAAATGAGACGGGCTGCTTCCTTTGTCCTGGACATGGATCCCCGGTGCCTGGCCGCTGTGTAGGCGCCCCCCCCCCTTCCCTCCCTCCCTCCTCTCCGCTCCCTGCCTCCTCTCTGACATTTGTCAGCATTTCAGTCAAAACTGGATCCTGTGCAGTCTGTCTCCCCCCTCCCCTCCTCCTCCCACTGTAAATAAAGGAACTGTGAAACAGGATGTGTGTCTTCCAGTCCTTTGCATTTTGAGTCGTTAAAAAAAAAACAAGTAAACATACAGAAAATGGCTTTCATGCTGCTTGGGCTTTTAACCTACTTCAGCCATATGCTACAGAAAGGTGTAAGTGTGGATGAAATGGCTGCATGCTGACTGTCACCCCACTAGCCTCCTAACCCCTGACTTAATATTATGTTGCCCCAAGAAAGAGAGAGAGAGAGAGAGAGAGAGAGAGAGAGTGTGTATACTGTGATAAAATGGATTTCCCTTTTGTGTTGCCATGGTGATGGTGGTGACTGATTTCCTGTACAACATGTATAGCTGGGAGGTAAAAGGGTGAGCAAGAGAGAAAGAGAGAGAGAGGGCAGAGAGAGAGAGGACGGAGAGAGAGAGAGAGAGAGAGAGAGAATGGTGTTCTCAATTTGCTGAGTCTGTATGTTTTATTGACTGCCTTTATACTGATTTTTGCCAAAGGTACCATTTCTGTGCATGTCTGTGTGGTGTTTCAATACACTGGCATGCAGTTAGAATGAAATGTTTCTGCTGCAGTTTGACAGATGATAATGCATTTTTCTTGAAAAATGCCATCTCAACAGAAACGGGCAAGAGCTTCCCTCCCTGTAACAGATGTACGTTGTAATCTATCAGACATTAAACATGCCTTTTAGATCATGGGTGAAATTAGCTGGTGTCTGAACAGTTTCATGGTTCAGTCACGTGCCCAGCATGCACTGGGAGGAGCAGAACGATCCCTGCACATCACCGCAAAAACACTGAAAGCTGTCAAAAATGTTTCCTTGGTGAGGTATCTGCCTCAGACATCATGGAGGGAAATATGGGTGTGCATGTATGTGGTTGAGAGATACAGAGAGAGAGAGAGAGAGAGAGAGAGAGAGAGAGAGAGAGAGAGAGAGAGAGAGAGAGAGAGAGAGAGATGGGGGTGGGGCCTTGTACTTCAGAGGTATCTATTCTAAACTATTCTAGGCAACAGAAATCTTTTTACTGTTGAACTTAGCAGCAAAAATAAGTATGTGTAACAAGCAAGGCACATTTGTATCTATTTATTTATGTATATAATTTTATTGTGAGTAGTGGAAATGTCATTTTAAGTGGTTTTATTTTTTATTTTTTTGAATGATTAGTTCAAAATCATATGTCAGTGTCCTAGAACTGCATTACTTTCGATTACCGGTGGTGACGCAGCATTACAATGTCCAGTAAAGTACATTCTAATCACATACGTAATTGTTATTTTACCCCCTTAAAATAAAGGGTTAACAGCGTTCGACGCCGCCTCTTTAGGTTATGGCAGAGGACACCAGTGAAGCGGAATGTGTCGGGTATGTCACACCTCCGTGCCACTCTGAATCGCGAGTGCGAGAAGAGCCGGAGCGGGAAAGGTGTTGGGAATGCGCGAGCGGGCCGCGTCTGGCCATGAGACCGTTATACCGCCATACCGCCCAGCTTACATCATTCCACGCAGCTCCCAGCTCTTCATTGAGCAGAAACCCGCCGGTGGCAGCGGTGTTCCGTAACACTGACGTGGAGATCTGGGGCGCACAGCGAACAGTGACACCTAGTGGTCAGCCTATGTAACAGCACAAATCAGGCCTGTTCATCGCGTATTTGTCCTTTGTGCGAAAACAAAGGGAATCACTTCTGCATAATGATGCCCGGGGGATCAGAGTGAGAGAGGGCTCTTTTGTACTCACGTGATTGGCTGTTCAAACGCCTTTTGATAGGACACGACACTGAGAAATGAAGGTATAGTGGAGGTGACATTTCCCAACAACAAATTTCCCAAATATACCCTAAAAGTACAAACATGTTCTATTTCAGCACTAATAAGTACCTTTTATTAGCAAAAAAAGGTACAAATTCATTATTTACTGCTGGCTAGGGGAACAATTTAATGCATATTGAGGGTACCTGTGTTTGTACCTTTTTAGTAATTTTTGTTATTTTTATCTGAGTGTGATTTCGTTTAGATAGTCCTGTAGGATTGTACAGTAGTTCTGTGAACCGTTTACCTTATTTCTGTTTCATGGTGAATAAAAGCATATCTGGAAAAAAGATTTACTTTTATACATTAAGTAAAAGGGTTTTTACAACAAGAGGAACAGCAACAGCAACAAGAGGACGTGAGCAGAATTCATGCCGTTACCATGGTACTGATACTGGTATTAGTTTTGTGGCTTTCCTGTATTTGTATTGTCTGAACTGGTGAAGCATCACTCCAGTTGGTTTAAGTTGTTGGTGCCAGTGTGATATGGTATAAGTTGCCGAATAGCAGTGTTGTATGGTGATGTATCTGTGTTGTTTTGTATTGGTGATATCACAGTATTGTGTTGGTGATGTAGCTCTGTTGTGTTGTATTGGTGATGTGGCAGTGTTGTGTTGTATTGGTCATGTGGCAGTGTTGTGTTATACTGGTGATGTAGCTTGTTGTGTTGATGATGTGGCAGTGTTGTGTTGTATTGGTGATGTAGCTCTGTTGTATTGTGTTGTGTTGGTGATGTAGCTTTTTGTGTTGATGATATGGCAGTGTTGCATTGTATTGATGATGTGACAGTGTTGTGTTGTATTGATGTGGCAGTGTTGTGTTGTGTTGTGTTGTATTGACGTGGCAGTGTTGTGCTGATGCGGCAGTGTTGTGTTGTATTGATAATGTGACAGTGTTGTGTTGTATTGGTGACGTGGCAGGAACTGTTGCTGCATTCCTCCTGGAAGATGGGCGCTTGAGGTTCCAGATTTGTGTCTTACAGAGGTGTCAGCCCACTGGACTGAAGTGCTCTCCCTCCCTCTCCCTGTGTGTGTGAGAGTGAGAGTGAGAGTGAGAGTGAGAGTGAGAGTGAGAGTGAGAGAGTGAGTGTGTTAAGAGGTGGTGGGAGCTTTTGTGGGCGGATTACAAGAGGTCATAAAACCATAGAATTGAAAACACAATCCTGTAAAATTATTTATTTATTTGAGCTCCTCTTACTGGAATTCCAAGTTGGTGTGATGAGTTCAAGATGGGAATGCACAAACAGGAAGCCTGTGTACTTTCACTTTAGTCCAGCAGAGGGCACTGTCTTCACACAGGTTGCCCTTGCAGAACACTCATGATGTCACCAGATGTCAGTGTTGCTCTGTAATGAAATTTAATCGGGGCAGTTTCAATGTCTGAATATCAGGTTTGTGATATTTACAGCGATGCATTTGCACATACCAACAAACAGTCAAATCTTAGAAAACCATTTAAGCCTGCATGTAAATGAAATGTCATGAATCGGACATGTGCATTCAAAACCACATTCGCATGTTAAATGACTGACTGAAATGCATGTCTTTGGCAAATAAATGTACCTTTTTATTGTCTATTTCTGAAAACACGTACCTGAAAGGCACACACTGGACTTCATTTTTACAAAAGCATTTCACTACAGGGTGGTTCACAATATTTCACTGTCAAAGACCCTGCAGAGCGACACAAGATCCTTTCACAGAAAGGACGGGGAGCACTTTGAGCAGGTACACAGGTGCTGCTAATTCATAAGTGTGACAATGTATATAGGTCACAAAAAGGAAAGAAACAAATAATATGAAACAGAAAAATGCAGACTGCGGCAATTAATGGCAATGCGCAAACCGGTATAACATCATAATAACATACCAATAACGCAACTGTGCAACCACCAAAGACGGTTTCACACCAACGTGTGAGCAAAAATGTTTCCTTTTTCTCCAATATCCATGTAGTGATGGAAAAAAATTCTGAAAACATAAAGGAAAAATGCCTCCCTAACTGGAATATACATGTATATCAGATACTACTGATGTATGCTCTGTGCTCATTGGCTAAGAGGCCCGAGGAGGCTGGTTGTTTGTTTGTTTGCTTGCTTTTTTAATGGCAGCAGTCTTTCTCCTTCACCACCACTGTATCACACTAACCCATTTTTTTTCCGGTAGTACGGGGAAAGTCTACCACAAACCTGTCCAAGTTGGGCGGCTGATGAGTGCGAATATTCTACCTGTACACAGATCTGTACACCCTACAGAATCTCAGCTGGACATTGTTTTTTTGCTTTTTTAAACTTACCGGGTAAGTTAGAGGGCTCATTGTGCCGTCGGCTGGAACCCTTTGTTCAGATATTTTGTTCTTTTTTTAACGGAAAGTGGCATCCTGACAGCGCATACTATACTGGCTTTGTAAATTGGGCGTGGCTTGTCAGTCACCCAAAACTGCATTCCTGTGAGAGAATCTACTCTGACTAACTGAAATCAAAAACCCAACTGAAAATTAAACGCAACTCAGAATGTTGTTTTATTGGTGTATGGGGGGGGGGGGGGGGGGGGTAGGAGTAGAGTCTGCTTTGAGGTTGTAGTGGGGTATTATATTTCATAGGCCCCATGCCTACAGAGCAGTGGAGAGGGAGATCAGTAATGTGCTTAATTTGGGAGGGTAATGTGAAGGCCCATGCCGCAGTGCAGCATAGTTTCTCCCTCCAGAAAGTACCATTTTTCACAATTCTCAATATTAATAGCTGTACCAATTTCCCATAGGTACGGTTGTATGTTTCCTCTACCAATTCAACTCACAAGGAACTCGGAAGAAGGGGAATTCATGTGAAGGTGACAGGTATAGTAGGAGTATGTTCTGAAAACACCCAAACAAAAGCCTCGAGTGAGTCTGACAAGGACAAATCTTAATACTGTCACCGACCTCATCCATAATACTGACCAACACGGACTGCACGCAACAAAGAATATATGTTCACCATATATAACAGATTTGTTTTCTAAAATGTTCCATATAAAAAATACTACTGTTATATTAATTAAAAAGAAAAGAACAAAAAAATCTGTAGAAATAATTTCCAGTTGTAATAATAATAATAATAATAATAATAACAACAACAAAAATAACATGACAACAATAATAAAAATGAACAAAAATGTTTTGTGAATTGCGCAGCACAGACAACTGACAAAGTATATTTCCAGCACTCATGAAAACCGCTTCAACATCAGTCCTATCTCTGATTTACTGACGAGCGCGTTCCCGGTGTCAGTAGATAGTTAGCATGGGGGAGGCGTGTTCCAGCACATTCCGCTCGGGGCTAAAGCAGGCTCACTGAAAACCCACTGGAGAATCGCGCTGTAGACCTGGGAGCTGGAAACCCACCATGGATTCTGCGGAGCTGCATTCCACTGCCACAAAACGGCAATAACATTTCAATCCATCACAGACGTTTCCAAGCAACGGTGACATCATTTATCCTGCTTTCTCCGCTATTTGGATTTATCTATAGTCAAACGCTATAGCCAAACGAGTGGGGAACTCGACACATGAACAGAAATGCGCTCGCCATCACTACTGACATCATAGCGTGGAACAGCGTATGATATGGATGCGTTTCATGTCCCTCGTGCTCGAGTGAGATCTAGATCTACTCAGTCTGCGCCGGATTGTCGAGGCAAATTGACCATTTGAGGACCTGCATAGAGCTAAAAAGGCACAGAAGGCGTTTATGGCAGTTCATTACAGGAAACTGTTCTATGTAGAAAACATTGGCACGATGCACTTCCTGGCAAACAAAATGGGTGGCGCAGGGTCACACAGAGATCACAGGGAGAGACAGGGAAGACAGAGGGTGAGAAAACCAGTCCTGTTCAGCCACCGTCCCTCGAACCGGCTCCTCGGAACCGGTGACAATGACTTATGGCGTTTGAATGAAACTGTGTGTTAACTGGCGTTTCACAGGTTACCCACGGTAACCCGCGGTGAGGCTATGTAAGCTTGTTCCAGCTCGCGTGTGGCACTGGTGTCCTGGCAGAGCCGATGTGATGCGTGGCTCCCGCCAGGTGTATCTTTGGTTTGCGTTTCGCGCTGTTCCTCGGCCCCGTAAACATGAGCCTCGCACAGGGAACGCGCGTCTTTGCTTTAAGGAGAGCAGCTGAGAAGACTGAGGCATCGCATCGCAGTGAAACACAGCTACAGGAACACAAACTCTGGTGCCTTCACCTTGCATAATGGAGGCGCAGTTTCGGGGTCAGAACCGGCCTCCGCGGCCCAGCAGATGGGCGGCTTCGCCTCCGGACCTCAGCGTCAAGGTCGCAATCAGACCGTGGGAGACACCGAACGGACCCTGCGCTCGGTTCAGGCAGAACGCGAATGCATCTCCAGCTACGTGGTCTCTCAGCAATGCTATGAGCTCAGCGTGAGTCCTCCTGCTTCGAGCCGCTCCCATTCGTGTGCGGTTCTGCAAGGGCGTACCCCGTTCCCTGGGAGTTCAGTCAAATGTTTCTTTATAACCCAAAAAAAAAAAAAAAAAAAAAAAAAGAAAAGTGTTAACAAAATCAAATTCCATGACCTTCCCTCGATTCCCTTTAAAATTCCATTTACGCCCCGCGGCAGAGCGGAGACACGAAATCCGTCCCCATGGAAACGGCGCGAGTGAAATTACAATGGGTGTGGGAGCGTGCCGTCCTAGCACATCTGCGGAATTCATTGGCGTCCGTGGTTTTAAAGTTCCCCCCTTTCGACAACAGCTCCGTCTCTCCCACTCGCCCCCAAGCTGCGTCAGACCCCAGGCGCTCCCACAAAGTAAGACAGACAACCGTGGTCGGCGTTGAGCGCCTCGAGTTTCAATATACATGCTGCCAATCTTCCCAGCATGCCGTGGGAAGGGTTCGCGGAGCCCGGCTCTCTTGAACCCTCAGTACAACAACACCGGGCCGGGGGTCTATGGGGAGGGGGGGGGTGGGGGGCGCCATGTTGTTCAGAATCCGCCGCGGTCACACCACGAACTCGGGGATCTCGTCGGTGGTGAGGTCCAGGGAGAAGTACTTGCTGGTTCTCTTGATGGGGAAGGCGGGGTTGTCGCGGATGCCGGCGCACTGGTCGGCCAATCCGTGGCAGCCGGCGTCGCTGAGCTCCCGCGCGCAGCCGAAGGTGTAGCTCTGCGCCGTGTCCTGGCACAGCTCCGCCCACTGCAGGCAGCCCTTGTGGTAGAGGCGCACGTCGTCCAGCGATTGGCTGTGCCGGTCCGTGGAGGTCTGCGGCTTCCTGACCGCCGCCTGCTGGGAAGTGAGTCACGAGTCAGAATGGACGGAACACCCAACGTGCGGGGGGGGGGGGGGGGGGTTTGGGAACTGGCCTTGCAAGACCTGGGTTCAAAAAGTATTTGTTTTGGATTCAAGTACTTTTCCGGACTAAGCTTGCCTGTGTGAATTGTTTTATTGCGAATCTAAAATTGCGGACTACAGAGCCAAATTATGAAAAATGAATTTTGTCCCAAACTTACGGAAAAGTTGTGCAAGTCGCTCTGGGTAAATTCTAGCATTGTAAATATAATTTAAAGTGCAAACCACTTCATGACAAGCTATCAGAAAATGGTGGACAACAGGCAGCAGAACACTGGAGAAGGAACAGGGAAAATTAGACTGACTGCTGACTGGTAAGAGTGGGTCTATAATGGACACCCCTGACGGTGATATAGCGCCCTGCACTCGACTCACCTGGGGGAGAGACTCGATGCTCTGGCCGTGCATCTTCACCACGGTCTCTGAGGAGCTGGATGTGGAAGAGCTGACGTCCTTCACGATGAGTCCTGAGAAAAACAGGAAAAGAGATCAGCTGTCAGAGATCAGCGCTGACCAATCAGCATCCAGTCACACATGGGATCAGCCAATCACCACCCTGAAACGGGCCACAGTCAAGAGCACAGCCCATGGCTGGATGGAGGCTCACGTTCTGCCCATCAACTGCCTACAGCAGAGATCACCAAATCATGTTCCTTGACCGGCGAGTACTGCCGGTTTTCCACTCTCCTCTTATCTGACAGGCAACCACAGAGTCTGATGGCACACCTGAGTATCCGTTCGTCTGTCCAGACGTCAGCATGTCCTCGGTGATGTGGATGCACAGGTCTTGGCTGAGCTCCAGCGCTAGTTCGTGGAGCTCCTCGTAATCCTTGGGGTCGTCGACCAGCATCTCAATCTCTGTGGTAATAGCGATATAGAACATGAACACTTAGTATACATACATACATACATACACACCTGTATACTGTACAACACATTTAAACAGAGCCACGTGATTAGTAAAGCTCACATTGTCTTGAACAATGCCTATAAACAGTAGATAAACTGTTCATTATTTGCAGTGATAAATACCTTCATTATATTTCTGTTAACATCCATTCTAGCTCTACTGAAGAGCAGAGCATTCATTTTTTGCTTTTTGGAGATTGAGGTTTTAGCCCAATTTCACTTCCGTTTCCCTGTACAGAGTCTTTGTGAAAGTTCCCTGTAAAAACCGCTACACCCAATGAAACCGATTTCACGGATTCGATTTCATAGTTCAAGGCCGTACACGGAAACGGCCCAGGCCCCGCGCGAGCAGCGCCGACGCATTGCGGGATAGCGGAGGTCTCAGACGGGGGGGGGGGGGGGGGAGGGCTCGCTCACCGTCGTCGTCCAGGATGCGCTCCTTGCCGGCGCTCTCCACCCCGGAGGTGTGCGAGCTGCCGTGGGAGGTGGTGGAGCTGCTGCAGGGGCGCAGGGGGCGGTGCGGGGCCGGGCCCGGCGTGCGGAAGCCGTCCGCCTCGATGCCCGACGTGTGCGAGCTGCCGTGGCTGGCGGTGGAGTGCCGGGAGAGGCGGCGCTTGTGACGCGACACGCTGCCCATGCTGCTGCCGCTCGCCCGCGAGCGCTTGTCCAGGGCGTCCATGTCCAGCTCCAGGGCGTCGCTGATGTACGACTCGCGGTACTGCTTCTTCTCTGAGGGGGGCGGGCGGGGGAAGCAGAGGTTAGGGTCACGTATGGTTCATTTCCGAGTCCAGTTATTTTTAACAGGTTTTTGTGGAGGGGGGGTTAGGGACTACAGATTAAAATTTGCTCATTAGCCAACTCTGGCGCATTTACACTGAGGTGGAAACTGAAAAGGTTGATTAATTGCGCATTGTACCTGATAAATAAAATAAAATAAATGAAAAGTTGATCAGAGGCAGGACAGACAGCATTCCCGATGATTAACGGAGCAGGCTACTTCAGTCATGTGGACAATGCCTGTTTAGTAACCTAGTAACCCGACAGGTATATACAGCCATGCCATTACACTGGCAAAAACTGTCCATTTAAACCCAGAGTCATTAAACGGGGGCAGTCCAACAGTCAGACAGACAGTCAGACAGACAGACAGACAGGCAGGTTATCTGAGGGACAGACAGGTACCCTGAGAGACATACGGACGGACAGACGGACAGTACCTTCGTTCTCCTCCAGCCGGCGGACCTGCTTCAGCAGGGGCTGCAGGTTCATGTAGAGACGGTGGCTGTTGCTCAGCAGCTGGAGCAGGTGCCTGGACCGGGCGGGGCAGCCCGTGTAGTAGATCAGCTTCCGGGCCGAGGGCAGCCCGTCCGGGAGGATCTCAAACTTCTTCCCCTGGAAGAGGGAGAGGCCGTCAAACCACGGGGAAACAATTCCGATTTCACTACAGGACTCAGCAGTTTGATGTGGTCTGAATGGCTGAAGTGTGTCTGCATGAGCGTTTTCCATAATATAACACACTGCAAAAACCCCACAAAAGTATTCTAGTCTTATACGTAGGCTTAAAATCGTATCTCTATTAGTTTTTGGTGAAATAAAACTGAAATATTGCTAATGAGAAGAGACAGTTTGACTCATTTGAAGATTTACCAATGGGGTAAGAAAATGTCAATAGTCACACATTAACTTAAAAGAAGCTGAGAGAAGCAATAATTCTATTTTAAGTCTCATTAGGAGATCAAAACATTTTTTGCAGTGCCTTCTGCATCTGGATCGTGCTCCCGCCAGTGATAACATGCCAGCCTATAGGGAATTGAGAGCCGAGCTGAGATAACGCACGTTTCTATACTTGTAAAATGTCTGTTCCCTCTTTTGGCATTCTAGCACCGTCTGTAAAATAAGGAGATATTTGCCACAGCAATAAAAGTGTCGCGGTGAGATGCTTTGTGGGAAACGGGGCCAGTGCGAGTGAGACAGAGAGAGAAAAACAACAGACAGCGGAGGCGACGCGGTCTCCTTATTGTTGCGGGAAACAAAGGGCGAGACGCGCGAGAAGCGGCAGTTAGAATTAAAGCGCAACAACAAAAAGACGCTTTAGCATCGTAACAGGGCCATAAAGAGTGGGGAGAAGTGCTGGAGAAATACTCCCGTCGACAGGAGCACAAAAAAACAGGATTACCCTCCGGTGCCGTTTTTTTTTTATTTCGGTTCGATACGACGTTCTGCAAGGATAGGCAGTTTGAAAGACGCAACCTTGCATAAACCGTGCTGGACGGCGCATTTTGCCAATAGCATCTAATTCGCACTTAATATACCCTTTTATCTCAGCCGCGGTGGGTGTCAGGATCTTGGAGGTCAACCAAATGGAGGCCAAAAAACCTACTTTTGTGTCTGCATAGCAAGGGAGAGGCTAACTAAGATTTACAGAACTGTGGTCAGACTCCACTCACCCCTGTGCTAATAGCAAGAAGCCCACTATTCTATTTAAAAAGGGTTGACACTCCATGTGTGCTGTAAACAGGGGAGGAAAATCCAGGCTCACAAAGTAAAAATCCTCCCCAGTATTTTTTTTCCCCCCCAATCACCTGGATTTACTAATTAGCACACTTCTTCAGCCAGGACATAGCACTGATTAGTGAAATCAACAGGCTGAGTTCATGGGTGGAAGGAACACACGGCAGGACTACTTTCTGACCCCTGGACTTTCCACCTCTGTCTGTATAAACGTTTTAATGTAAATTTCCTGCCATCTGTAGTAAACCACGCACGCACATGTCTGAGACAGATAACAGCTCTTTAACTACAACTTCCTGGGGGTCAGATTCTATTTAAAATGGCGCACACAAGGGACACATTTTCCGTACAATATTGTAAGATATCCGACGTGTGTGTTACGAAAAGGAAACTACACACCTACTTTCTCCAAACATCCGTAGGTATTGCTTACTATACTGTCACCGGGGAGGAAGTCACGCTACGCTCACATTGAGCAGATGCAGACCTGGACGTAGTTACAATGTTTTGAAGCATCTGAACATCTTGAGTAGAGGGCCAAGGACACACCCTTGGTGAATGCCCAGACTGCCAGATTTGGCCCGCTGTACATAGTGTACATAGTCGACAACCCTCTCATCCCTACTACTGTGGCACCAACTCCGTACACTACCATGAGTCAATGCAAAACAGACAACACGGCTCATTAAAATGCAAAAGCACAGCTTCTAAATCCAGTTTAATGCTAAGTGGAATTATGCTAATGCTGAAATCTGGCAGTGTGAGATTTCTCACTCGGGGAGAAACAAACATCCAGACAGCACCGGAAGAGAGAACCCAAGGGTTTCTGTCCCGGCCTGCCCTGGGAAATCGAACACAGCAGCACTTCTACGCGCTCACCCGACGGCCTGATGCAGTTCAGACTGTATTTCTGCCTGTTATCCATCGACACAGCAGGACATTTACTGCAGAGGTTCAGAGCTCAAGGGTACGAGGGCGGCGGTACAGTAATTTGACCATTAGCCCGCACTACGGCTCAAGGATAAAACAGTCCCTGGGGACCGGCCCTTGTGTGACCACACACAGAGAACACACTATACAGTGGAGCTAAAGAATAATGTCTAACTGGTCACTGGAAATATTCTGTCCTCTCTGGAGCGTGTTCCATTTCTGGCTATGAGCTATGGCATGTATTGCTCTTTGGGTTAGGGTTAGCAGGCATGAATGAATGGTAAATGGTTTGTATTTATATAGCGCCTTTATCCAAAGCGCTGTACAATTGATGCTTCTCATTCACCCATTCACACACCAACGGCGATTGGCTGCCATGCAAGGCACCAAGCAGCTCGTCAGGTGCATTTGGGGGTTAGTTGTCATGCTCAGGGACACTTCGAAACAGCCAGGGCGGGATCGAACCGGCAACCCTCCGACAGCCAGACGACTGCTGTTACCGCCAACGTCACCCCACATCTCCTTTCCTAGCTATGCGTTATCGCGTGTATTGCTCTTCGGGGCTTTGGCACAATGCCCTCTGTTAGCGATGCCTTCAACATTTAAATGTCCCTGCCTTATAGAGAGCAGGGGACCAGGCCATACATCCACCCCAAACACCCACCCACGTCAGAGAGACCACGTCTACCCTCAGGGGCCCCACCAACCCACCCGCCCTCACAGTGCGGGACACCGCGTCCGTCAGGACGAGACCGCACCCACGAACCGGACCGCACCCGGCATCGCAGCTGCGGCCCAAACCTTCGTCATCCCCTCCTCTACGCGGGCCCCCGCGGCCGGGACACAGCTGGAACCGCTGGAAGAGGTTACCTCAGCCCGCCCGTCCAATCACATCTGCCGTTTACTGGCAGCTCCGCGGGGCCGTTGGAGGGACAGGGTGGGACTGCCCTCGGAGACCCTGCTCACCCAATAAAAACCCAAACCAGCTCTCTCCCCTGCCATTATAAACAGGACGGATCGAGCGCTCGAGAGACACCGTAACACGCCAAGCAGCCCTGAGAGCCTTCATTTCAAAACGTTGACTCAGTGAAAACGTTTCAACAACAGACAAGCACTCCCAGGGGTCCGTATTTATGGCTATAGCTGACTTGGTAACGTATTAAAACTTAGCTGTTGCCCTTTTACCAGTTAAATAAAGAGTTTGAGAGCCAAAGCCAACAGAATAAAGAGAAGCCCTGCTGTTCCCTTCTTCCAGAAAAACCACTGGCCCTTTTCCTCATCCAACACACACTGTGGTGATTTTCTCGAGGAGCACATGCCCGAGTAGAAGAAACGTCTCTGCCTCTACAGTCGGAGCTTCTCTGTATGATGAGGGCAGTCTGTTGCAGAGCAGCAGTACCCTGTACATAAGGGCTGCATCCGTCCGCTAATCTGCAGAGAAGCGGGACGAGAGAGGTTTGGCGGGCATGCGAGTGAGAGAGCCACTCCTAGCGCTGGCTGTTCTCATCTCTGTGGATGGCTGCTGGCAGAGGGACTCTGTCATTCAGTGCAGATTAACTGCAGAGTGTGACCGAGCGGAGGGAGGGAGGGAGAGAGAGAGAGAGAGAGAGAGAGAGAGAGAGAGCAAGCGAGAGAGAGGGAGAGAGAGAGAAAGGGGGGGGAGGGGGGAGAGAGAGGAAGGCCAAGGAGCCCAAATCGTCAAACTTTCCACAACTCCGCACAAAACAGGACTCCTCATAAACAGACAGCGCATTCCAATCCTCCGGAAACTTCTAAATCTTCCCAAGACGACTGGAAAAAATGAGTTTCTCCCTTGTTTTCTCTCACCCCTTCTTCCTATCCTTCTCGGTCTCCCTCTCAAAGTGCATCCTCCCGTCCGTATCTAATTCCTTCCAGGCCTGCCTGCACTGCACTGCGAGGCTCACAACAAGAGGGAATTCTGGGATGCGGCTACTCACCACAAAAACCAGCTTGCCCACGTTGGTCCAGGGAAAATCATACAGGAGTTGTCTCACTGTTCCCACATTCTGAAAAACACATTTCGCCCAGTTAGACTCACAGAACACACCCATACACAAACCCAAGGCCCCTTCAGAATGAGATGTATAAATATCCTGGTGTAAAATCCAGCCATGACCAGCCTGAAATAGTGAGCTGGGCAAACCATGTTGAGCATAGCGCTGGTCTAACTGGTCAATTAGCTACCAGCTGTTTCCAAACATATCTTCAGCTGGTCAAACCATGTTGAGCATAGCATTGGTCTAACTGGTCAATTAGCTACCAGCTGTTTCCAAACATATCTTCAGCTGGTCAAACCATGTTGACGATAGAGCTGGTCTAACTGGTCAATTAGACCAGTTGACCAGCTGTTTCAAAACCTAGCTTGAGCTGTTTTTTGTTTTTTTTTCAGCATGGTGCAATATCAACATTTACACAAACTCCTGCGTTCACACACACAAAATAGAAACCCAAATTCTACCGTCCTGTACCTGAAATATCTGAATGCCACGCAGGGTCAGTCCCAGAGTCAGAGAGGCCTCCACTTCCTTCTTGTCCTGCAGGAGAATGAGGGTCGACATCGTGAGCGACAGACACAGAGAGGCCTTTCATTGGCGCGGTGGCCAAGTTTAGAAGACGCATTATCCCTCCTAAAAAAAAACCAGGGCAGCTAAATTAAGCCCCTCTCCGGTGCCGAGGGTGTAGTCGAGCCTTAAATGAAGCGTGAACTCATACTGCCGCCATTTCGTTCTTGTTTGCCCTCTTTAATTAACCCCCGCCGGCACCCACCCACCAGGAGGAGGTGCTCACGTCACGCAAGTGCCCTTTTTTCTTCTTCTTCTTCTTCTTCTCCGTCTAGTTTTTTAAGCTCAAGAGAATACTTTGTGGTCAGAATATTTATGAGCCCGGGTTGCGATCGGCAGACCTACTTTCAAGGTGAGGAGAATGCCTGAGAGCTGATATCTGGGTTCCGCCGAAAAATATAATAAATCATACGCCGCGCGTTCCCAATAATAAATCACAGCGAGAGCGTATCTCATCTGTTTTGGGGTGTTTTGGGTTCCCCCCCCCGCCCCTCACCTTGTACAGTCTGTAGTAGTGGACGGTGACGTCGTCGAGCTGAGCGGACTCTTTGATGTACTTGAGGTGGGCCTCGGAGGCGGTGAGGGCAAACTGGTCCTTGTGCATGTTGGGGATGTGCCTCAGGATGTAGTCCCGCCCTCTTTTGGCAATCACCTGGGAAACAAACATGACTGACAGGTCAGAGCTATGACATCATAGTCACGAGCCTGCACACAAGCACACACATGCACTCACACATGCGTACAAGGACACAGACAAAAACACTCTCACACACACACAAACAAACACAGACAAACACAGACATACATGGACAAAGACAGGCACAGATACACTCTCACACATGCACAAACACACCCTCCACACATGCACAAACAAGCACACATAAATACACACACATACATACATACATACACGCCCACCCACACATGCAGGTACATGCAGTCCACTAACACGTGAGAGGAAGTCAGAGATATGACACAGATAACCAGTGTAAACAGAGACCATAATCTGCTGAAATATTACTCAACCTGTAAAAAAAAAAATGTTTGGGTGCCTGTGACTGTGTGATTTTGTTAGCTATATGGGTCAGTAGGCAGGAGAGCCTTTTACAGCGCTCTGTAGATTGCTACTGGCCCAGTGGATGCTGGGTTGTAGTGAGCGTTACTGAATTGGCAGGGTTGAGGGCTGTTGGGTTACCCCCACTCCAGCCAAATCAGACAGACATTCCCCAGACTGAGGGAGACAGGACCGGGCCTGGACCAGACCGCCGTCGGTGAATAACACCGCACGACCGCCCCAAAAAAAGTCCCCTATGACACGCGGGACGGGCTCATTGCCTAACCATTTCCTGCCTGCCTCTTCAAAGGGAGACGGGGGCTAAACACAGGAAGAGGGTGCAATCATACGGGGCGGGGCAGGAGGGCGAGAGGAGGGGGGGTGGAGAGCTTTAGTGTGAGATCAGAAGATCCAGCTCCCGCTCCCGCTCCAGAGATTCCCGGATACGGAGCGTGTGCGTCGCACTTCCAGGGACTGAAATATTCGGAGCGTCCCAGTTCCCACTGCTCAGCCCGCACTAATGAGAGAGCGTCTCCAGGTGCTCCCAGCCGGTGATTAACGAGGGGGGAAGGCGGGAGGGTCAGATGACGGGGAAGTCGAGGCTGGAGCGCTTTCTGTACCGGGGACTGCTTAAACCAGGGGATTTCTCACTTAATCACACAAGAACGCTTTAAACTACAGCAGCCGGCCCTGACGGGATCACAGCTTCCTCAAACGCAATTTCATTCTTTTATACGTGGCTGCCATTTTATGTGCAGCCTCATATCGAATACTGTAGCCTGATTTATGGCTTCAGTCAACACCCAGACACCTAAACTCTGGGAAATTATGGGGATAAATTGATAGTCAAATACATTAAAATGCGCATACTTTTATGGGGAAGTGTCGAGTGCCATGTTTTATGCAGATTTAGGAATGACAGTCAGATTATTTATAGTACACAGAGTCAGAGCACCACTATATGCAGCAATACTACACATAGCAACACAGCACATAACAACACTACATAGAGCAACTGTACGTAGAGCTACACAGGATAGAGCAACTGTACGTAGAGCTACACAGGATAGAGCAACTGTACGTAGAGTTACGCAGGATAGAGCAACTGTACGTAGAGTTACGCAGGATAGAGCAACTGTACGTAGAGCTATGCAGGATAGAGCAACTGTACGTAGAGCTACACAGGATAGAGCAACCGTACGTAGAGCTACACAGGACAGAATAATCCTGCACAGTGGGACAGCTGCAGAGCACAGCTCAGCCTGTGTTAAAGAGCAGGCAGCCTCAGGCCACAGTGAAGCACAGCCGCCGTACTCACCCAGGGAGGGAAGTAGGCCTCCGGCTCAAAGTACTTCCCGAAGTGCTTATTGCGCTTGAAGTTCCCCAGGTCGGCCTGCAGGGCGAAGGCAGCCAGCAGGAAGTAGGCCTCCTCCCGCTGGACGCACTGGGACAGCAGCACCTGCTTCCTCAGGTGCCAGTAGTAGTAGTACCTGGCTGCCCGGTCACTGTGGGAAAACAACACCGTTCGTTTCATTCGACCTCTTTATTCAACGGTGACATACACACTTTATATGCAGGGCAGTCCAAAAATGGACAGTAGTACAATATCTGTTTTGGCCCTGTACGGCAACACACTGGATTGGAAATTAATATATGAATATATATATGAATATGAGGTGCAGACCTTTGATAGTGTATTTAGGTCTATATCATATGTGGTTTAGCTTTAAATTTTCATGTTGACTTGAGGTCATCCAGTAGGTGCAAATGTCATTACCTTATTAACCGCCCATTCTCCACGTAATATTGAGCCCTGAAGTGAATTATCATTGGTGGACCAAACTGGTCAATTCCCTGTTGAGGGAAAAAAAAGAAAACAGTTTTGCTTAAGCCTCATACAAATGATCATTTCTGCATGTCCTGAATGCAGAACTAGGTTTACAACACCGGCGTGATAATTCCTGCTTTGCCGGTTACATTGGGACCAGAGCCAGGTCCTCACAAAGCATCTCAAAGCAGGAGCAGTGCCCTTGGGTCCGGGTTGAATGAAAAAGGACAACTTATCCTAGTTCACCTGTATCATGAACTGTGTGTTCTTATGAGGTTTTATGTACGGTGTACTGTATTCCTGCTGTCTTGGCCACACTGCATTGTACATTATTCACCAATACAAGATCAGTGCAACTGTTGGGCCCTTAATCTCACATTCATCCAGGGGGGGATTGATCCCTGTTTAATCTAGTCAACTATAAGCCATTTTGGATAGAAGCGTCAGCTAAATAACTGTAATGTAATCTTATATGTGCCTGTAGGCATCAGCTAAAGTGTTAATGAAGGCAGAAATGTCTGAAATTGTGACTCACTTTGCTGGCCTCCCTCTTCCACTCCTTGGGGCAGTACTTGGACAGCTTCTGGCTCAGCTCCATGTAAATGTGTTCATTATCTGAGGGGAGATTCAAATAAAGGTTAACGCCACACACACTGACTCACTTTACGCCACACACACTGACTCACTGTACACTACACACACTGACTCAGTACAGAGCCCCCTAGGTGGGGACATTTTTATTTATTTATTGCAATCCGTACGCTCAATTTTGCAATCCGTGCATAAACGGAGTGTACGGATTGCAAAACCACAGAATTATTAATTTTTTCCATAGGAGTCATGCAGAAACCGGAGGCCCCAGATCTCATTTGAAAGCGATCCAGAGAGAAGTCCCAGGTGAGCCAAGGTGTTTTTAACAGCCAAGAGAAAAGCGCCCAGTTCAGGCGAACTACCCGCTGATCTCGTTTAACGGCCAAAATCCCGCTGGTAGTATTTCCTTTCTTTTTCTTTTTCTGAATTCTCTAGTTTGGCAAGGCAGGTTATGAGCTGTAGCTATCAAAGCATTTCCCCGTCAAACAAACTGTTCTGCTGCGCAATAAAACGCAGAAACAGGATAACCATCACGCCATTCAAAATCTCCAGAAAAGAGGCTGTTTTCATTCTTGTCATATGTAGCGTTTCACAATATTTCAATACTTGCTGGGGGAAAACAAAACCAATACTGAACAATTCATTTCAATGACAGAAATAGTTTGAAAAAGTATGGATTCTCAACAATGACCTTGTACTAGTAAAATAAGATGGCGATATAAAATTTGAATCATGTAGATGCAGGGCAGGTTGGGCTGACCGAGTGCGGTCAGTGTTGGGGTCGACAGGCTGTGGACACTGGCGGTAAAAGGGGGCGGTACAGGGGTAAGCAGAGGGGATTGTGGGTTGTGTACTCTGCTGAGCTGGGCTGCTGTTTGCCCTGCAATTTCACGCTATTGAGATAGGCACCCCAGGAATTCCCCCCAGCCAGACACTGCAGGGCTCCAAGTCAATATGTACGCGATTGGCCGATCCAGCAGCCAGCTGTCAGAAATGCCAGCCCGCAATTGGCTTGCGGTGGAGCCGAGTGCATTCACCAGGCCTGCGACTCCGCCCCGTTGCGGCCTGGTATTTGTGAAACAGGGGGCTGTCACTCAAATCTCCCCAATGGAGCCACTACTGGCACGACACACACCACACCTGTCGCGTACCCCACCCCTTTAACCCCCAACTCACAGAGCACTCAGAGCACACACTCGCACTGTGCTGTTCGCACAGGATTTTACAGTCGGGGGGGATTAACCCAGAACTGCCAGTGGCATTAACGATGGGGTAACGATCAGACCGGCGTCAAATACATAATTTTTTGGGATTAAAATACTTTTCCAGACTTTACTAAGCCTGTGTGGTGTATTGGAACCTATGAAATCCTCTCAAAAAGGGCAAACCCCACCTTCGGGTCCCTTCGGTTGGCTCAAGCAAGTACAGAAAAGTATTTGAATCCAAAACAATTACGTATTCGACCCGGGTCTGGTAACGATGCAACTCTCCCTTCCGAATTGGAAATTCGCGATCACTCAAATTGACAGCGGAGGCAGCACTCCATCTTGGCTCTGAGTGCAGCAGGGTCTGGAGGCGGAGAGCTGTGAAGTGTTCAGAGCGCACACACACGACTGCTCTGTAATTTCACAGCTGTGAGCCTCGCATCGTAGCCCCAGAGAGAGCCAGAGACGAACGCAAACAAAGCGGGGGCGCCTGATCCCTAAAGCAGCTGCGGAATGCTTAAAGGGGAACGTCCCGCGTATTCCCGAACGGGTTTTTCGGCGAGGCGTTCTCCTTACTCTGGATGACGCTCAGTCCGAACAGGTGACAGTCCTTCAGCCGGAGGAGGTCGCACACCTGGGCGAGGAGCTCCTGACACAGCGTCTTCACCTGTACACACACACACACACACAGCTTAGACACACAGCCCAAAACGGCTCTGGTGATGGTATCAGATCAGATACAATGCACAGCAGCCTGATCCCTGCACAGAAACACAGCTAAAGGATTGTGGGCCTCCCAGATAGCCGGTGGGAATGCAGAGTCAGCATTCAAAGAGGCACAATCCTGCCCATACACACACCTCCAAATAAGCCCTGCAGAAACTGTCAGACTCAGATTTCATCTCTGCCTGCAGCAGTTTCATGCAGGGGCTGCTCGGCTATCCATCATCATCTGCCCTTCATCAACTCACGTGTAAATACGCCTGATGAAGGCAAAGACTGGAGGGAAGGGGTAGAGTGTGTGTGTGTGTGTGTGCGGCCTATAGGCCAATTTACCATGTGTACTAGACTTAATGTTCATGGCAGTACAACTGATTCTATGTGAATTGTACTTATCCGACCGGTTCTGTAGTTTTTTTTCAAATGACTTTTTGTAAAAGCTTCTGCTAAACCAAATGTAATGTAATGTGTGTATGTGTGTGTGTGTGTGTATGTGTATCCATGTGTATGCGTGTTTGCATCAGTGTGGGTATAGGTGTAGGTGTAGGTGTGTGTGTGTGCGTGTGTATGTATGTATATGTGTGTGTGTGTGTGTGTGTGTGTGTGTGTGTATGTATATGTATGTGTATGTGTGTATATGTGTGTGTGTGTGTGTGTGTGTGTGTGTGTGTGCGCGTATATGCATCAGTGTGAGTGCAGGGGTAGGTGTGTAGGTGTGTGTGTGTGTGTGTGTGTGTGTGTGTGTGCGTGTATGCATCAGTGTGAGTGTAGGGGTAGGTGTGTGTGTGTGTGTGTGTGTGTGTGTGTGTGTGCGTATATGCATCAGTGTGAGTGCAGGGGTAGGTGTGTGTGTGTGTGTGTGTGTGTGTGTGTGTGTGTGTGTATATGCGTGTATGCATCAGTGTGAGTGTAGGGGTAGGTGTGTGTGTGTGAGTGTGTGTGTGTATGTATGTATGCATCAGTGTGAGTGCAGGGGTCGGCGCTGACTCACGTTGACTATAATGTTGAGCGTGTCGTCGTTGGGGAGGAAGACACAGACACAGCGGCGGTCCTGCATGGTTCTGTTGTTGTGGAAGTTCAGTTTGTTCATCTTCGTCCGGCCTGGACGGTCCCGGGGGGAGGTGGGCACGAGGCCCTGTGCTAACCCTCTCTGCGCTGTGCCCACACACTGCGGTGCCAGCGTGATACGCGTCAGCACTCCAACGCGAACATGAGGGCCACACCGTGGGTCAGAGGAGCAGCTGCAGAGAGACAGAGAGAGAGAGAGAGAGAGAGAGACAGAGAGATTATCAGACTGCTTACTATGGCACGTACGAGCAATAGGACAGGGGAGCCTATAGCCTAGTGGCTAAGTAGCTTGACTGGGAGTCAGAAGGTTGGTAGTTCAAACCTCACCACAATAAGATGCATGCTGCATTGGGCCCTTGAGCAAGGCCCTTAACCTTAGGGGGATTGTCCTCAGCGTCAGAGTCAAATCAACTGCAAGTCACTTTCGATAAATGCTTCAGCTAGATAACTGTACTGTAACGCAATGACACCCATTGAAAAGCAGTACACATTTTGAGTCCTAAAAAAAAACATCATGGTAATGAAACAGCCAACCAAATTAAACTCACCTTGTCTGAACAAGAAAATATATAAGCTGCCGTCTTAAGAGGGTACATTCTTAAGACGGTGACTAGACAACGTCAATTATACAAAGCCATCCGCAAACAATCAAAAGTGTGCATGTGAGCTACGTACAAACAAATCAAATGTGTGTATGTGAGCTATGCACAAACAATCAAAAAGTGTGTGGGATTGACTACTTTGGTCTGGAACCTGAAACCAGAAAAACACTCATTACTGAATTGCTCGAGCGTGGTTTCAGCGGCGACGCTGAAGAGCGGCATTGTATGGAAATTGCATGTTTAAGCCGGCGTACCACAAGAACGCCGCCCACGATCCAAACAGGCCGATGGCGAAGACTCTGCGGTGGACAGGGGAGGACAAACACTTTGTCGCACACGGAAACTGCACCAGTCACGCGGGGAAAACTACACGGATGCTGTCTAAAATGATTGTAAAAGGCCACGACGCGGGTCACACTTGTAGTTATCAAAGGAGAAGGTACACAACTTGTCCATTTGCACTCCGAAACGGCTCTGATGTTTGCCGGTTGTGTCTCCAGGGGCTTTCTCCGACGGAACAAAGACAAAGCTGTCTTCTGACTGTGCACACACTGCTGCAATTACCGAAGTCCTTCGGGATTTCATAAATATTACAGATTTTATTCCCTATGACTGGAAAATGACTCGTTCTTCTCAGCAGGGACCCAACTGACGTCACGTTTACTGTGTAAGTGACTGAGAGGTCCACCACATCAGCTCTCCTTTGACTCCACTTTTTGACGTTCTACGCTCTTGGCTATCCAGGATCTTGTTTAACTTACATTTAACAGTCAGCTCCTCCTCTGAGGCAAATCACAGAACCTTTCCTCAAAACCTGTGCCATTAACTTAATAACAACAAGAACAATAATAACAAATTCATTATTATCCAATCTTTGTTGAGCTTTAAAGCGCTCTGTTCCAGTGCAAAACAAGTAATGCAAAACCAGCTTTGTGAAGAAAAGGTTTCATTTAAAAAAATGTTTTTAGAAATCAGAGAAGCCTCAAATGGTGATTCTCTGATCTCATGGCTAGAGAATGCCTTGGTCTGCTGGAGAACATCTGGCCACAGAGGAACTGCAGGAATTCAGAAGAGAGTGTGCGTGTGTGTGTGTGTGTATGTCAGTGGGAGGCGGGGGGGGGGGGGGGGGGGGGGTCATCTCACAAGTCAACAATTTGATTCTCAACAAATGCTGCAATTGGGTGAAATTATGCTAATTGGAAGCAGCGCAGTTTACACAACTGTTGGCAATTGGAGCCGGTCGATGTGTCCAAACACAAAGAGCCTGCTCCACTGTAGCGATCAGAGACGTGTGACCACCGTTATGAGCGGGTGGGGAGACTGACACCTATCAGAGGTGCAAATGGTACCGGGCCCAGCACTGGAATGTGAAGCGCGATTCAGAAAGCCACATTTCCACTGGTGAGTGCTACTGGTGAGTGCTATTCTGACGCGATCCAAAATGGCGGTTTGCTTGCTCAATGGCTGCCGACGATAGAACATCTTTAGGGCCGCTCTTTTTCCGCATAGCGTTATTAATCATGTTTAATTTGTAAATGGATTAGCATTCATCCACAAGATCTGTGCACTTATTCCTGAAACTTTTTCAGTACTTTTGTACATCCTGTCTTTAGGAAACTAGAGGATAGGTTGCAACAAATGCTATCAGTTACACGTGGCTTGACTGTGTGTTACAGTTCAGGAGGTAAACGCTTTTATAGATGTTGGTGAGGAAAACCAATGTACCCAAGCAAACCAGGGCATGAAAAATGGCTTGCAAAAGCATCATGCTTGAGCCTGTGCTGATCACTTCATTCTGGGCTGTTCTACAGCACTCACACAGCCAGCTAAACCATTACAGAGAGCAGAGCGCACCGTTCCATCTCCTTAAAGACCTGAAAGTATGATTAAAACAATACAAGCATGCATAATGTTGCAAAGCTAAACTGGACAATTCTCTTTTCCGTTTTAGATCATTCTCAAAGGTTCAGCTCCAGCCTGTGGGCTGTTCATACTGCTCTGCTATTGCTGGTGTTCCTGCTGCTGGAGTAAGTTACCAGCCCAAATCAAGCTTACTATGGTGTGCTGTGTAAAACATGGATATTATCTTCACCAGACAACTCTGATGTTATCTCTGATGGCACCTCAAGCCAGAACTGTGAAGTAAGGACGTATATTGTGTATTTTGTATAAATTCTCATTTTTATATTAACCACTGTTATATTTATTTTCTTGCGCGTTTCTTGTTTTGTATTACGTAAGGCACAGGTGGACACCGTTCGGGAGTCAAATTCCTTGCGTGTGTGAGCATACTTAGCCAATAAAGCCAATTCTGATTCTGTAATTTGACATTTCTAACCTTTAAGTTTGTGCTCGCTTTCATCTTGTACTCCACAGCCAAAACATCACCACGAGGGGTAACAGCAAACGTGGTGTGGACTATGGAGTGCCATTAGTACCCTGGTAATGTGATCAATGTGTTCCAGGATCACAACGCAAGTAATCCACTTCACATCCCTACTACCTCACTGCCTTCAATCAGGGTTATTAGCACAGTGAATCAATAAAATTTAATTTATTACTATACATGTTTTTTTTTTTTGTATCTTACAGAAAACCAGTAGTCCTCACTCCTGGTCCCGGGGGGTCATAGGGTGTGCTGGTTTCTGTTCTGACCTTAATATCAGCAACCGATTCATACCCAAGAAATAAGGTGAGGTGAGTTAACTGTGTAATAGACTGTCTTAATCGATCAATTAAGTGCTGAGTAACAACGAAGGCCAGCACACCCTGCGGCTCTCCAGGACCAGGAGTGAGGACCACTGCAGTAAAGAATTATTGCCAACCTTTTACTGTCACTCCACATAAAAGTACTGAGCAGGAAAGTACATGATACTTTGTAAACCGTTTGAAATGAATGAGGTTGAGACGCAAACAGATGGACTTGCATATGGATCGAATTGCCTTGCAGCAAAGCTATAGCATTTCACAAAATGAAACGGATATAATTAAGTTATGAGCAGGGAAGAGGCATCTGTTTAGTGGATGACTTCATGCAAGGCAGGGCTCTCACCAAACCCTGGCCATCGAGGCTGTGACAGGATTCACACTGCAGACAAAGTCTGTCTTAGCAAGTGTCTCAAGTCTTGTAATGAGGCTTTCCTTTCTCAGAAGTAGAAAATATTAGCATGTTTCAAGTTACTGTTCGCTTGTGAACTATCAGTGAAATTTTGAGATTACTTATTTTTTGTTTGTTTTGCATTGCACATGGGCATTAGAGCTCAATTCAATTACTTCAAAGTAAACACCACCACCTCTGATTCTAACGCCTGGTATTGACTGCAATCAGCGAGAGAGCTTCAGAATTGGATCAGCAGACAGATGGGGAACGTGTTCATAACAAAAGTCTTTGAGGTGATCCCAATGAAAATGGCGCTGCCCCAGTGGATAAAACCAAAACCAACAAATAAATAAAAGTCTGGTATCGGTCACATTTACAACTGCAACAAAGTTTTACAAAACGCAGGCGCTTACACTTTCCATGATGAGTGGCAGGGAGGGTCTCAACCTTAGCTTAATCACCCTGCTTTTGTAGCTGGTCACACTGTATGTCCAAAGGGGGCTATAATATGACACACACACACACACACACACACACACACACACACTCTCTTTATGAGTTATGCACAATGCAATTAACTGGAATCGCATGTGGCGTTAGGGCCTGTTGTCACACTATTGCCTCACAGATGTGGCGCAGTGCTTACCCTGCCATATGCCCACCATTAAGGAAGAGGCATCGGAGGGGTGCAAGGCACAGGGGCTAATTAGGGGTGAAAAGCAACAAACTGCCTCACAGACTTCAACTTCTGCGGTACATCCCACGCCCCCCCCCCCCCCCCCCCCCGACGCCAATACACACATTAATCAAGACCCACGCCCACTCATTACCCACCCACCCTCTCTCTCTCCAAGGGCCCAACACAGCCAGGAGTTTGTGTTCCTCTGGCCAATGAAAGGGGAGGTCATGCATCACAATCGCGATCATTTATGCGTCGCGTTCACGTCTGTACAAAAGGGCTCCAGTTCGACCCGTCGTGGCCTCAGAAGTTGCCGTATTTTGGGGACATAAGCAAATGTTATGTCTCCCCTGGGCACGGCAGGCTACGGCGGGGAGATAACTGGGGCTGTTTGACGTAGCTCTTCTCGTTTCATCTCCTTAAAGGCTGCGGTTGTGTTGGTGTTAGTCAGGACGTAATCTGACCCTAGGCAGGCAGGACAACGTGTGTTCACAGCTGACGATTTCACAGCAGGGCTGTGTCACGTCCAGGGTTTCCTGTGAGACACGGTTACATCAGCACTGTCCTTCAGGCTCCCTTTGAAAACAACGGACACAAGCTGCAAATTCCCTGCGTTTTGGGTACATGAAAAGTACTTCATAAAGAATTATGTAAGAGCGTGATATTAATGTGAATTATATCAAAGAGTACTAATAGGCTACACGGAAAGAATTCTGTGAATAAATATAGAATAACGATTGATTATGAAATCTAACGCACGTTCCCGAACAAGCAGGGGCAGGTTCTGCGGCACATCCCCCCACTCCGGCTCCAGGCGACTCCACGGCAGTAAAAACACCGTGTCCCAGCGCTGCGCGCGGAGCAGGCCCAGATAATCAAAGCGGCCTGTTCTGCCTCCTACTGCTCCCAGAATTCAGCTGCGCCTGCCAGGCCCATTTCCTGCCTTTCAGCCCGAGGCTGGACCAACTTCCCCCAAAACACTGTCAACGTGGCAGGCTAGTGAGGCTAACGTGGTAGAGGCTAGCGAGGTTTAACGTGGTAGGCTAGCGAGGTTTAACGTGGTAGGCTAGCGACGTTCAACGTGGTAGGCTAGCAAGGTTCAACATGGCAAGCTAGCGAGGTTCAACATGGCAAGCTAGCGAGGTTCAACATGGCAAGCTAGCGAGGTTCAACATGGCAAGCTAGCGAGGTTCAACATGGCAAGCTAGCGAGGTTCAACGTGGCAAGCTAGAGAGGTCAACGTGGCAAGCTAGAGAGGTCAACGTGGCAAGCTAGCGAGGTTTAACGGCAAGTTCAGCGCAGCTAGGGCTTGGCCAAGCAACAGTTAAAGGCTGCCGCTCATATAACACTGCTGCTCAGATAGCGTCAGGCAAAGGGGTATGAACCCCAATATATACAAGCAAAATACTAGTATTTTCAAAATATTTCAGGCTGCAAGGCAGAAGAGAAGGAGAAGCGAAAGAAAGAGACAGAGGGAGAGAAAGAGGGAGGGAGAGAGAGAAGGTAGGAAGGGAGAGTGAAGGAAACTGGGAGAGAGAAAGAAATGAAGAGAGGGTAGGAGAGGGTGAGAGCACTCAAACACGCAGCCAGAAAAAGAAAGAAAAAAAAAAGAGGGGGGAAAAAGTGCTGCAGTCAGGAGAATTCCAGCCTCCACATCTGCTTCTCATTCCAACAATGGAGGCCTTTGATTTTTCCCGAGTGGACCACACCGCCATCCGCGACTCCCGACCCCGCCAGTGCGCGCCCAGGAATTCCTGACCGCTAGGCAGGACGTGCTGTCCCAGTCCCAGACCCCGCCGCTCTGATCCCGGCATTCCCAGAGGGAATCTAACGGATCAGCGAGGGGAGGGGCAGCGACAGGAATGGGGGGGTTTTGACACGATAACGAAAACATGTTCTGCCATCAGGCCAACTCCCCTCACGCAGGTTAACGCTACACGCACTCAAACAGGTTTATTATACGGTCAAGTCACAGGAAACGAGCATGCTGACAGGCAAAGCTTCTGTTTATTACCTGCGAATTAGAGGAAAACTAGACAGCTGTCCGAGCAGTCAGGACACTATACACTCAAGACTGATGATGCTACTCCAGGGGTTAAATAATTCTATGGAATATGAGCATTTTCCCCTGGATTGTAATTTTCCCAGTGAAATTTGAATACAGTACAAGAAAAACACCAAAGAACTTTTTGAAAATAAATTGAATTTGTAATGACTGTTTGTCGTGGATCAGATCCATTTGGGCCCAAACCCTGAAATGCATACCTACAATGCCTCCTCCTCCAAATGTTCCGATACAACCAACTGATAAAAAAAAAAAGGTTCATAGAAGGGTCAATTAATGAATTTGAAACAACTGACAGGATAACAGAACACACTTCCAGAGATGTAACAGTGATCGTAAATCACAGAGCTGTTTTCACACCTTTATATTCAACTTAATCACTCAACGACTTAACGAAATATCACGGTCCAAACAAGTTTCTGAAATCAAATTTGATCGGTGGGTAGATAACATTATAACAACACTCGCGTGGGCTGCAACCAGAATCCTGCTGCTCTGTCCTAACTACGAACCGTGAGATCAAACAGCCGGATGAATACTCCCTGGACCGCTGTTACCTTACAGCGCCCGACTCAAAGGACTGAGCATGTGCAGTCTGTGTTATTACAGATGGCGGGAGAGCAGCAGCGAGTAGCAGCACATACTTTACTACAGACGGCGATTAACATTACACGACAGTTATTTAGCTAACGCTTTTATTTTTATCTATAAGTGGGAATACATTGATTAGACTAAATAGGGGCCAATCCACCCTGGAGAAATGTGGTGTTAAGGGCCTTGCTCAGGGCACTGATTATCTGTAGGTTTACACTAGGACTCGGAACTGTACTGTCCTCTCAGGTCCTCTTCCCACTTGTACTTGCGTTTGATCTGCACTTCGTTGTACGTCGCTCTGGATAAGAGCGTCTGCTAAATGCCATGTAATGTAATGTACTGCGGCCACACTGGGGCTTCAACCAACCAACCTTCCCGGTCCCTGTCAAGCACCTCAGCCACTAGGCCACAGGCTGCCTGGACACAGAGTTAGCCTTTGTCTCGTCTCCGTCCTGAACCTGATAAAGACAGGGCCGGGAACAGCAGCTAGACGCTCTCTGAGGGCGCATCTCCACACTCGGGCGGTGAGTGCGGGGGTGGGAGCGGGCAGCGAAGGCCAGTGATTAAATATTTACCGGCTCCCTGGACTCACGGTGAACTGGCAGCGCAGGACGGTCGGCAAGGGCCGCCAGCTTTATAAATAGTGCCGTCAGCTCGACCCACTCACACGCCTGAGCGGCTACGCTAAAGCCCAAAAAACCAGGCCAGCTTAGCACCCCAGACACTGGGCCGCCAATACCGAGTGCTAAACGCTAACCGGCTAACATTTCCGTATATTCACGAATCAATTTACCTTTTTCCACTGCTTTGCTTAACATCACAGTCCCCCAAAACTGAGTGCCACCCGCGTAACATATCAGCATATTCAGAAATCAACTTACCCTACTTTGCTGCTTTGCTTATTATCCCAGACACAGTGCCAATACAGAGCACTACATGCTAAATGGCTAACATTTCAGTAACCATTGATATGGGCCTCTTTATTCTAATCAGGGAGAATGCAGGTTACTGAACTGCATTGATAAACTCCGTTTCCCTGCTTCAGTTAACATTCAGTCATACTGGCAGATAATATATAAACGTATAATGTTATGTTATGGCAGCAAGTTTGGCTCACACAAAGGTGTAATCCACATAAACAGATGATTACGATGTACTGCAGGGTTAGGCAGCTCCAGTCCTGGAGGGCCGCCAGAGGCTGGGTTTTTTATTTATTTATTGCTTTCATTTTTAGTTTTTTTGCAGAGTCCTTTCGATCAGGAGCCAGTTTCAGCTTCAGGTGCGTGCCAATCAATGACCTCATCAATTAAGCGCTGAAACACGCCAAGAACCAACAGACTCCGCAGCCCATCAGGACTAGTACTGTGAGTGCACGATGATGTAACTTTACTGGTCGGACCCCAAATGCACTGCAAAGCACTGCAGTATTATCCTTTTATTAGTATAGCTGACACTCATATACAATACATGCATTAGCGTGGTTTACATGTTACATATTACGAAGATATACTTCATTGAACACCATAGGGGAATTTGTTGTCTGCATTTGACTGATCCTAGTTATTTAGGAGCAGTGGGCAGCCAACAAGCGCTGCCCGGGGAGCAATGTGGGGGTCAAGGGCCGAGCTCAAGGGCCCAACAGCTGTGCAGATCTTATCGTGGCTACACCGGGGCTTGAACTACCATCCTTTCCGGGACCCAGCCACGTACCTTAGCCACTGTGCTACAGGCTGCCCAATAATAACTGTTTATACATCTGAATTTTCTCTTTACACAAGCCACTTGGCTTTCTCACGGACATAATGGTGGTAGCCCCACCCAGAGCTATTCATAGAACCACCAAAACCGTTGAGATTTACAAAAAGTGGTATAGTCCCCCACAGTAAGTGCAATGCACCTGGGGCGCTCTGTAATTATCCTGCTCGCCACCTAGAATTACTTTGCCCCGCACAGGAATTATTAGCCAACAAACTAACCACATTATGTTTTTTTCTTTCCATTTATTTACTTACCAACTAGCTACTTCGGTAATACATTTAAAAGTTAATTTCCTTCAGTTTTCCATTTGCTTATCTGTTTATGGTGGCGAGTTACTTAATGAGCAGCACTATCGGCTAAAGCTAGAATAAATCGCTGTTTCTTAAGAGCGAGGCAAAGTCCATTTAATAGCCAGCATTAGCACCTTAAGTGCTGGAGAACGGCATCATTGACTTCATTCTTCTGTGTATGCTCTCTGTAGGGAGTTCCTTGTGGGGAGTCATTTTCCAAAAAAATGCCTGGGCGGTTTCCTTCCATTACTGTGATATACTGTGCAGCCGTGCTGCAGGCCCACTTGAGAGATGAGGGCACAAAGGAAGGTGATGTAGATCATAGGGCCGGTAGCTCGGAGAATTACTCATTACCCAGAACGCAACAGGGGGGGGTTACCCAGATTTACATCGTCATCTAAGCCCAGCACTCTGAAGAACAGCCTCAGACGGAGGGATGCCAAAGGAAAGCAAGGCGAGGAAGAAAGATGGAGGGAGTAGTGGATGAGGGAGAGAGGAGGGGAGTGGAGGAAGGAAGAGTAAAGGAGTAGAGCTACAGTTATGACTGTTGAGGGGAATGAAAAAGCACAACCGCATCTTAGCGAAACCACCCTTACTGAAATACACCCATGTTGCCCTCCTCCTGCCAGAACTTCTTATCAAAGAAATTAGGTAATTAAATGATTACCACTCGAGATTACTTTCCCCACACCTTAAGAACTCTTATGGAGGTGTTACTTGGAAGCATTCGGTAATTTTCGTGAGATTTATTATGTCGGTAACCTTTAAAGCTGTGGCTTTTCCCCACTAAAAGGTCCCAAATGAGAGCGTCCACTAGGCAAATACGCAAGCCCCTCCAGGTGGGTTACTTGGCGCTTTACCATCTGCTTACGGAAACAGATAAACAGGCTTCTGTCTTTGTGGACCCTACAGTCTACAGGGGTTTTTAACCCGGGGACAGGTGTGAGCAGTAATTATAATGCAATTAGAATTGGTAAAGAGCCAAGAGTCACCCGATGTACAGATTTTCTCACTTCTCATCAATATGGGGGTTGGGAGGCTGGGGGTTGGGAGGCCCAGCACACTCACTGACCCCTGAAAAACCCCACCAGGCTGGGGGAAGGTGGATTAGAGTCAAGGGTGTCACACCACACTAGTTTTTTGTTGTATGCAGTATGCTTTATTGAATGGTTAGTTTGTCAATGGCTGCAATTAGTTCCTTGCTACTGCTGAGACCTTACCATCAGCGATCATTTGTAAACCATTTTATTCACCATTTTATATCCACTAGCTATAGGCCTCTAGGCTTATCAGAGTCATTATGCAACGATCGTACATACAAACGGGTGACAAATTTAATGAAAAACCACAAAATGCCTGATTAAGGTGTTGGGCCACCACAAACCACCAGAACAGCTTCAATTAACTTTAGCATTAACTGAATTCTCCAAGTCTCACTACAAGGAGCTCAACAGCAGGGCTAAAAGCATGCAGCCAGTGCTCACAGTGGGCTCAGAGACTGCACTGCATCCCTCAGTGTGTGTGCACTGCGGCACTTGCAGTGCGACCATCACAATGCGCACTTGTCCCGCGCAGCTAATCTAATATCTGGAGAGTAAACGCTCATTTTAAGCCTTATTCGATAAAGACGTCAGGCTCGTTAGGGGGGAGAGGCCGGTGCGGCGTAGGGCAGTGGCTCCGTGCCAGCCAGAGGAGGCCGGGGCCGTTCCGACAGCGTTTCGTGAAGTGTTATCAGGTACTCACCGAACGAGTGTCAGGACAAGAGGCCTCGCCAAGGGATCGCCCACATCTGCCGTCTGCACAGCGGCTAAATTTAGCCATTTAAGTCTACCCTGTCATCACAGCAGAACGCTAACGTCTTACGTTTAGACTTAAAATCTTATTTCTATTACTTTCGTTGCCAAATAAGACAAAACGATTGCAAATGAGGTTTGACTCATTTCAAGATTTGCCAATGGCCAATGCCAATTTGACTTAAAAAAAGGTATTATCATCTACCCACCTATCAAAAAATTAATTATTGGCCATTTTCACAGACACAGATTAAGATTAGTCATGGACTAATCCCCATTGAAAAATTTTTTTTGTCTCAGACCAGGCTTAATCTGTGTCTGTGAAACTGGCCCCATACGTTTCATCACAAGACTATAATGCTTCTAAAGGCTTTTTTGGCAGCACTCAGCATTCAAGGTTTTTTATATAGTCAAAAAGGCACCACAGTCACTCTCCTTTGTAGTCTAGAAATAAGATGCGATAGGATTCCCGTATGCATTCTGGCCTCTTTTGAATAGCACGGCCAAAAATAAGAGAGTAAACTTAGATAAGAACAATGAGAGTCGCTATCAGCCAGCGCAGCCCAACCGTTAGCATTTCCAAAGCTATAAACACTCCCCGAGCCTTGCGGGTGAGCAGGAGGGCAGTTCGGGGCTTTCGGGGTTCCAGGCTTTCGGGTTCCAGGCATCGTCCTTCCAGGGGGCTTTCAGCCGCGTCCCTGCCCCTTCCCCCCCTGGAAAGCGCCGGAGATCCGACCGTCTGGTTCGCGTTCACGTCCAGCGCGGCACGGACCTGCTGTGCGCACGTCCCCTACATCAAGAACAGGTGGAGTCGCGAGCAGGAGCCCCGAGATGATTTCACTTTCCCTCCCCTCGCTGCGGCCAATCAGCGGAGAGCATCCCGCTTGGCAGGGGAGGTACTGTGCAGTCTAGACCGCGGAGGAAATCTGGAGGGGCAGGCTCAAGAGGCAGCTTGAAGAGGATCAGATTATTTTTGGGGGATAAAATAAAAGATTCCAGATTACAGCACTGAGGTAGGATTACAGCAAAGAGGCCACATCTGTTGTCAAACGGGACTGGCATGCTTTGAACACACTGCACCTTCGACCACAGCCCTTAAAATGACCCCATCCATATTCCTGGACCTCTCCACAGGAATATGGATGTGGGAAATACGTAATCCGCACCCCAGAAACGGCTAATACCGAGGCAGAAAAGTACAAGGGCTCTATAGTGCTCCCATTTTAAAAGCACATGCTCCTGAAAATTGATGTGGGGTAACTGGAAAAACTATTATGGAGCAGATCCACAAACTGGGGCGCATTTGTGTGCTCATATTTTATAATGCTCCTTCGAAGAAAAGCAAGTGTAAAGACCAGAGTAAGAGAGAGTATATTAAAAACAACTGTTAAAAAGCAGCGGACAGCAGATCTATATGCAATAAACACACTCACAAGCAAAAAACACAGTAGCCTACCCATCATTAACTGCCAGTGCATGCACCTCTCCAGGACTCTCTCCATCACTGTCTCTCTCATTCTATATACTGTGTGTGTGTGTGTGTGTGTGTGTTAGAGAGAGTTCACAAACCTCAAATAGAGAAAACCACAAATACGAATTATTCCAAGCTCTTCTGGGACCAGCAAACTTGGTCCATTGATTGCAGCAGAGACATATATATGTGCATTTAAAGAGAGCCAGCCTGCAGATTGCACAGCAATGTAATACTGTCTCTTATCAGCTCAGCAGCATGTAGACAGAATAAAATCAAATTTAAAGTATAAAGCAAAATATGAAAAGTAGTTTTCTGACTAAGAACTGTAGCTGAAGAAAGCCTAGAAGATGTCAGGGTAGAAGATGTCCTTATTGTGGGTTTACAACAACAACCAAGCGCACATATTTTAAGAATAGTTTAAATCCTGGGTAAAAATCTGAAGACTTCATCTAAGCCAATTATGTATATTTGATACATAATTAACATGACCAGCTGAAACATTTTTAATATGTCAAAAGAATATTATTTAATATCATATTTTCTCAATGTTTTTCAAGCCCAATTATGAAACTTAATTTAAATGATCAGTTTTATGCTGGTTTTATGGTGACTAAAGCTGACATGGTGAAAATATTCATTATTTTCAAGAAATCTGCTATTAAAGATGGGAATAATGTCACAATCCATCAATGGATCAAAATTTTAAAACTACTTCTAATGGACCCAGAATGTATACTCATCAAAACAGCCCACTAAATGAAAAACACATTCTGGAGATTTAAGAGTAAATGTAACCATAAATTTTATATGCCTGTTGGCTTAGCAGACAGAGCTAAACATAAGTATTTAATGCACTTTACACACATCCAGTCAAACCTCATTTTTTGATAATCATGCAGATGAATCTTATATTGCAGAATATATATATTTTTTTTAACCTTTTTAACTACATATATTTGAGAGGTGGAACTGGCTTAATAAAATTCACACTCAGGTTTAAACTGATTTCCTGTTGCTCCGTACACGTTTCAACATGCACTCTATACACAAGATGCAGATTGCTCAAATCATCCTTTAAACGGTCAAATGGTCATGTGGTATAGAGTCCTGGTCTTACAGAGTAAGTAAGTCTTATGCCTTGGTACAGATCAGGTAGAGACTTGGACAATGACACACTGTGATTGAACTACCATTTTCACTTTTCTGGAAAAAGATGACAAACTGTGTACTGGTCTTTGTCACTTCTGAGATTTTCCAGACCAAATAAAGCAGTGGCCTGTTTTATTTCAACAAGGTGTTGTTTCTACCATTTTCAAACTTAATGCTTTCACACCTTTCTAAAATCCTGTAGATTTTAGCTACTATTTACTTTTGTTGAACCTACCGGCTAACTGGCAAAAATTTACAGAAAATGCAAGTAAGTTTATAGAACTTGACTCGCAGACTTTATCAGAATAAGCTGCACTGATATCATAAGTAACCTGACTTATAATATGATATAAGTAACCTGACTCCCCACACCTCGCAGATTTCAACAAAGGAATATAACCTGATCCAAGAAACCGGGTGCTGTAGTCAGGTCATCTTTCACACATACACAAACAGATTAATGGCCACATTCCTTCACATTAAAAACAAAAGACAATCTGTACGCTTTCTGTTTTCACGCACTTCAGAGGAACACAACCATCCATCAAGAGCAATATTCCCTCGGACTAAGAACAGTGAACATGTCCCCAACACACAAAAATGGAAAAGTATGGAATATTCCACTGCGGAAGTTTAAAAAGTTTGAAACGAAACGAACAGAATGAGGCTCTGCATTCTCGCTGAGCAGAAATTGTGCCAAGTGTGACACGCAGGCTCCCGCGAACGTTGGGCATAACTGGATACGCTGAGCATGACGTAGACGAAAGAACACTTGAAATAAAACAAGGAGCGCCACACACCTCAACCGACGCGGCGTCCGGACATGTTGCGGCAGAGCACTCCCGCGAGCGCGCATAGTTTCCCCGGCTCCTGTACAATGCAAACTGCCTCGCTGCATTCCTGGCCCTGGATGCGTGAGTAACCCAGCTCGCCGGCCACAGGAGCTCCTCCATTCACACCCATGAATGGAGAGCTGTCCGACGGGCATTCACCAGTACACGGAGGGAGGAGGGGGCCATTGTGATTTACAAACTGCGAGAATCCATTTTCTTTCTCGGCCCTGGATTCCTGCGCACTTAAAGAGTTAGCCGGCTTTGCTTTAACGGATGTTTTTCACCTGTCACGTCCACAAACCCAGGAAACAAACACACCGCCCCGGCCTGGGCTCTTTGTGCAGCCTGCTGGAGGGCCAAGCATTTGGTCAACTCTGCTCCTGAAGCAAATGACAGGAGCTTCCACTGCAAAATCAAATCTTTTTTCCATTTTTTTTCTAAAATACATCAATTTCCATTGTAGTTAGTGGTGCATTCCCACACCATCTGAAACCATCTGTAGCACTAGTTTGATTTCGGTCTTGTTGGGTGATTTAAGCTGTATCAGGGAAGCAACCAATCAGAGCTCATGGCCGGGCCTGTGTGTACCCTGCACCTGGCATAACAATACTGCCATGGAAACACAATGCAGGAGAATCAGCTCGCTATGACGATGCAGTTCTCACAGCCACATTAACGCGAAGGAATGTCTAGTGTGAAGAATGGAGAACTTTCTTCTTCTCACAACAAATGAAAATCAAAGCTGCCCATGGCACGTTTGTGGACGAAAGTACCCTGAGCTGGTGGTGCAAACTTGGTGACGATGCGCCGAATCGTTGAATTATAAACCCTCAAAGCCACAGGTTAACTCAGCTCCGTCAACAGAGTGTATACAAATTAATTATTCATGCCAGTGTCATGAGTAAAAGAAAAAGTACATGCAAAGAAAAGGAAGTGGGAAAACAACAATTAAAAGAGAAGGGAGTTTGTCTTATTTAATTCTGCTGGCACATCTCACCAATTACAATTACACCACTGGTAAATGAGCAGGTTCTCGGACGCTGAGACCACTGGTTTCTGCAACTCAGCCCATGCTTTGATGTTGGGGGTCTGTTCCCACCCAGACAGTAAAGGAGACCATCACAAGTACAGGAAGACAGAGTGGGGTTTTCTTCTTGTTTAAAATGTTAGATTTCAGAAACCCTATCTTTGGCAGTGTTTTGGGTTACTGAGCCATTCATAGTTCCTCAGTCTGAATAGATTTCCCCCCCTAAAAAGTGCTACTGTACATTTCACCTGAAGGAAAGTTTTGGCTGAAGAAAATCACCTTCTTTGTGTTCATGACAGAAGGAGGACAAAACTGAGAAACAGTCACCTCTCATGTGTCCACTGACCACCATTTTCTTTTATAGAGAACTGGAAATTCAAAACATTAAGCCTGCAGAACTGTTCAGTCATCGAATTACACACAGCAGATAATTCCTGCTACATTTTTTTTTTTTGTTTAGCATTAAAGTCATTCAATAAAACTGTTACCCAGGGACAATGGTTAAGTTCCCGCTCATCCCTGAAGTGCTCGTGGGCGAGACGCAGTTTATCGGAATGCGAATTTAAGGTTCGTATTTGCATACAGATTTAGTAAGCGCCGCTCCATAGCACCTCCCGTGTGTGAAAGACCAGCCCCCGGGCACCTGAGCTCTGTATCACTGGAAGTGCCACACAGGCAAACCCCCAGACAAAGGGAGGCCCCACATGCCCAAAAGGGCTCTGAACGTCAGTATCAAAGAGAGGCAGCGCAGGCCGGCCAGATTAGAGGGGGAGACTGCTAATCAGGAGAATTTATTACAGGGCCGGTCACCCGAGGGCCACGGTTATGGGCCGGCTCACTGCAGCAGCACCCCTAAGTCGGGACGATCAGCAGAGCAAGTTTTTGAGTTGGCCATAGCAACGCACAACAGAGTGAAGTCTACACTGTGAGAATTCAGACTACACCAGGTACTGTAAGGTGTGGCTATTGTATCCTTGAAAATGGTACTTCACCCGAATTGCCCTTTGTAAAAACACAACAACAAAAAATAGATATATAAACGCTACATTGCACAGATAATATAATATAAAGCCCTTCCTTTCCACTTCCACCGCAAGCTGGATTGGACTTCCTGTGCAGACACACATGCACTTTCCACCAGAGGAAGTTACGGTGTCTGCACCAGACATCTGTTTCTCTCATCACCCAAGAAAATTAACTCAAAAACACACCGTTTTCTTGTTTCTGCGCGCACGGAATTTCAGTTACTGGGACAGGGGGGACCCATAAAACAGCTTTGAGCGCCAGGACATGGCAGCAAATGATAATTCCCATACTCGAAGAGCACATCTGACTTATGGTAAACAGGAACACGAAGAGTTAATACAAGCCAACCTTGCACAAACAGGAAAGTAGAACCAACAATGGTACGACTTGTCTTGAGACTATACAACAACCGGAGAAAATTCAGCTTCCAACAAAACATACCAGCAGAAAGAAAAATACTTCACCCACACAAAAATAGTTAACAAGCGGAGAGATTCAAAACACCTCAAAGAAACAAACCTATCAATGAAGCACTAACAATGTCACTGTCCAATTCATACTGGATGAATACAAAGCAAAAAGGGATATCAACATGTGAAACCTGAGGAGGAAGAAATGAGAATGTTTCTGTGAGTTTGGTACTCATTTACAGACACCATCGCCGCCTCTCCTCCATAATTGAGCGCTGGTCTAATATTAAACTGACATAAACCACAAGGAGGAAATTGCTCGCATTCCTGAATACTGAAGCGACCAGTAGTTTGTCCATGCAGTGACTAAAATGAGCCCTAAGGCAAAAAGAGCAAGGAAATTTACAAGGCTTCAAATAGGCTATTTGTAAAATCCCGCAAATAATTCCATTGCATGCTTATACAGTACAAGAGATCGTTGTGAAACGTTAAACGAAATTAACATACACATAACGATTGCATTAAGTATACTCCTGAAGTAACAATTCAAGCAACAGTTTTTGATTTAACCGTGACTGTGGAAAATGTTGCCACTCGAAATGTTTAAAATGAGGACCCTGACACCGCGCAGAATGCAATTTCTCGAAGTCAATCTGCTCTACCATGCCGATAGATGTTTTCCACTAGAGATGTCAGATTAATGTCATCTATACACGGCGGAAAAAGCAATGCATGTAAATCACGTATAGAGCACGTATAACACCGTATGTACCACAAAGAAAACAGAAGCGAGCTATGGTGTGGCATTTTATCGTTTCATCCATTTTTCGCATAGACTACAGCTCGGTTAAGAAATAGGCAGTTATTAACCCTGCTAAAAATGTCGATTACATTATGGTACCAGCCAAAAATAAAGAAGCTAAAAGAATGTCCTGGCATTGCCCACCTGGTCCACAAATGAACTGTGATTTAGCAGGAAAGACATTTATAATGCGGATTGAACTTCTTTAACTTGTGTAAGTTGCAGAAATTTGAATGCCTTCGAGAGATCGGCCCAAACCGAACGATCACTGCCCTCAAAACAATTAGGATTTCAAATAATTGTATTCACATGGAAAACGGCAATCCAGAACATTGAGTTAAACAGAATGACCGCCTTGTATTGAATATTAGGCTACACGTCTACGTGCGTAAGCAATTGGACATTTCCTTGTAAAAGCAGCAGTTCTCAAAAGCAAGCGACTGGCAGTCTACACCGAGTGAACGCCACATTCCCAATGCAGTGATCACTTCAAATACTACTGCAGAATATGAAGCCATTGAACTTTGAGGGGGTTTGATTCATTCTGCGTGTGAACATAAATAAGTCGATCGCCCTCCAGAAAAAAAGATTCTAAACTTCATTTTCACAGATCTAACGAATAAATAAAAAATTCTAACACCCAGTATCCGAAAAAAATAAGAACAACTATGTATCTAACCTTACACATCAGGCGAACATTTATGAATAATAAAACAGTCGACTATAAACTTAGCGGATGAATTGTAACTCGAACACTCTCAATAATAGGTTAAAAACGCTTTCCAACCTGCCAACAACGATTACAGGATTTCTTGCGTTGTGCAACTTGGTAAAAGCGCTCCACTAAAAAATCAACTACAAGCTCCGTAGAAAGCTGAGCAGCAAAGGGAAGAATGTCAAATATGTTTCCAAAACATGTTATATCTTTAATACTTACACTCCATTAACGAACAAATTGTCGTTTGTCTTGGCCGAAATTAAATCCACTAAGATCTGAGGCAAAGTTTTGTAATTCCGGTTTTCTTTCAGCAAGAGAAATACTTGGGAATTCTTCGAAGATCCGTCGTTCGCGTAGCCTGCCACATATCTAGCGGGACACTAACAAGTAGAGCTACATGTGGAATTGGTGGAAGGGATACTTCATGGAATGACGCAGAAGGGGGGATACAAATTCTACTCTATTAACAGTAACGAATTCATGTGTTGCAATGAACGTTTCAAACATGACGTATTTGTTTTCTTCACATTATTCAGTTAAAACCCTCAATAATGAATTAACATGTTAGTTAATGGTCTCATAAAAATATGATTGTTTTGCGCAGTACCCCGTAGTAAAGTCAGTTTAGTATCGTCCACGGCTGCCTGTCATTCCCCGCTTTCCCGGTGTAGCCGTCCTGCCTGCTAGTCATTTTGCCAGTCCGTTGATGAAATGCTTCACGTGTCCGATCTTTGATATCACGGAGACTACTTTAAATGATAGAAATGTTACCTTTTTTCACGACTGAGCCTGTGTTCTCAGCTCATGTAGTAGTCTCCGTTTTACTGCGCATGTCTCAAATGTCTGGATTCATTCAACTTGCTTCCACACTGTGGCTGCTATTGTGCCGTGTATTGGGCAACTTCAGTTCATACTGTAATAAGTGAGAAATAATTTCCTTGTGCGTGACCGTAAAAGAAGATAAAATAAATTTTCAGGGTGCATATGAAATATATAGCAGTCACAATTCTCGGAGACTCCCAGACCTTCTGTGAGAGCTGGATGCAAGGGAGCTGGCTAAGTTGCATCCCTCAAAACAAGTTGTTGAATTGACAAAAGGCTCAGTTCAAGTCGTTTCAAGAGAAAACCAAGCACCATGAAGCTAGTGGAGCACCAATGCCACCCCATTAAATTTTTTTCCCCCCGGTTGCATGAGGGTGTAGGCTGTAGCACACCTTGAGCATTAACAAAAGAGCTCAAACACAAGACAGTAACATCACTGAAATAGTGGGCGTGGGTGCAATCAGGATTTATTTCGCTAAATGAGTGACTGTCTGGCGTAGCTACAGGTATTATCGGTTTCTGTCCCAGTAGGGTCATAGATGTTGAAGGACACAAATTCTACCCACTAGATTCAGCAGCCTGGAAAATTTGGCGTGGGCTGAAAGCCGCCTCATTTCGAAAATGTCTAGCGACCAAAGTTGGACTGTAATATAGCCTAAAGCTTTCTCAACCAAGAAGGCAGGATTGATGACAGTTTGTGGTTGTGCCGTGGAAATAAAGTTTAATAGGTTTTTTTAAAAGTCATATGGGCCAGCAAGTCCTGTCCTACTGTCCTACAAGTGTAGTGAGAAAGATTGCATGATTTATTTTCAGACAGGTGTAAAATATAGCTTGCCAGTCCCCACTCGTGTGAATGCTTGGGCACGACAAGTTCTGGGGTGCAGTAAGAATGCTTCCTACATTTTTCATTTAATCATTAAAGTGAGTGATGAGATTCAGCTAACCAGTAATTTTGACAAAATAATGGATTGCTCTGTCTGCACACTCTCAGAAATAAAGTTACGCTCGTGGGACATGCTTTCCAAATGCATACTCAGTGTGCAAAAAGTGTTACATTTGGTGAACAGTAAGCACCTTTTACAAGCAAAAAAAAAAGATACACACAAATTATGTATTGCTGGCTAGGGGTATAATTTTATATACATATAGGCAACCACCCCAGAATGAAAGATCTGGTCCTTTTTAGGCACTTTCTCGTGCCTTTTTTATGAGTGCAGCTGCCTAAAGGGCGTCATTAGGTAAGTCAGTAGGTAAGAGCGGCCATCTGGCAGCAGGAAGGTTGCCGGATCGATTCCCTGCCCTGGGTGTTTGTGCCCCTAACCTCCAATTGCTCCCGACGAGCTGATTGGTACCTTGCATGGCAGCCTATTGCCTTTGGTGTGTGCGTATATGTGTGAATGGGTCTGAGGCATCTATTGAAAAGCGCTTTGGGTAAAAGCTTGACATTAATGCAGTCCATTCACCATTTAACTCCCAGCGCTTTCTGCATGGAAACATGAGGCGGAGAAATATCCCCTCGGTGAGAAATGTAGTTATCTATTCCGTTTCCTCTTTCTACTTATTGCATAGTTTCCTATTATAAAAAAAAAAAAACTGATTACGAGATCAAGAACACTATAGGCAGGCTATAGGCTTCCACAGGCTTGCAGTTGCAAGCTTAGTTCCCTAACCACACACACCTGAGGTCAAACTGTGATGAATGAATTGTGAACTAATCATAAAACTGAATCATATGAATTGATTAGGTGACAAAATATCTATTTGCCCAAAACAATCGCTAACAGGGCCAAAGGCAAGCATGGGCAGTCATCACTGAAACCATTCTCTTGTGTTGTTTTGACGATTCTTGTATTTTGTAATTTTGCTCATATGCTGTATAGCCATTTAGGGACGCAAAATGCTGTTTAGTGATCAGAAGCTATTTCATTGCCAACTGGGCATTGAGATATTGAACCTTGAACGACATTGTTTACTTGAAGTTCACGCTCAAGGGCAATAGAAACTTGGATGTTTTTTGATCAAAGCCCTCAAAAAACAAAATGTAGAATCCTAACTCTTTGAAGTCTCAGAAAGCTTCTCAAAATATTCTCAGTTGGAGAGATGTCCACATTGTACCCTTCTTTATCTGCTGTAGATGAAGTTCAAAATAGTCAATGAGACATGCGTACCTATACAGAAAATACCAATGGCAGCAGGATGGAACACGTCTCAAAATACAGAACTGCATTGATCGCCATGGTAAACTCTGCAGGGTTAGCATACTAGCATAATGTTTCTTTCACTGAGGAGGCAATATCAACCTGTTCTAATATAACAGTTAGAGAATCAATGAGCTCATTATCACCTTGCAGAGTTTGTGCACCAAGAAGCAAGCTGCACCAGAAGCCATTTGCATAGTTTTATCGAGCTTGTCGCATTTGTGCGGCAGATTCCTTCTTAATTAATTACCCTGCCCACTCCTAATTATGCTACCAATAGGCCACAGAGAGAGATAGAGATGGAGAGAGTCTGTTCTAAAATTACCTCAACTGAAATAATATCCCATTTTCTTTGATTAAAAAAAATCACTATGATGGCACCATAGAGAAATTAAAGACTGGGACAGGCTGAACTGTGTCTGCAGCTCTTAGGCTCTGTGTATTTTGAGTACAAGCAGCACCGAAATTTACATGCGTGTTATGCGTGTTATGCAGGTATGCGCTGTGAAAAGATTTATAGCAGTGCAGCTGAGGCTGAAGGGGGTGAGCGTCGCGTGTCTTTGTCTGCGCCGGCCACCATCTTTTGTCCAGGAGTGAGCGACACTGCTGTGGGAAGGATTCCAGTTACACGGTCGCCGGGAGAAATACGATATCGAGCAATGCCTTCCCGATGCCACCTCCCCCACAAGTACTTTCGAGAGGCAGCATTGTGGAACTGAACTTCATAACCAAATTAGCTGGGAGGTAAGACAAGGACAAGGCTGGAAAAAGAACATAGCAATGCAAACAAAGCCTGAACTATTTGTTATTATCTGTGGGTAATGGGACTCAATGCTCCTTTTAAATAAAAAAAGAAGAACTGCGCGTTGGGCGACTTGTTGGTAGAAACTGTAATTACTTCAAACAAGAAAGTAATTTGTGTTACTGAACAGTACAGAGGCAATATTTCAGAATTTTAGTTCTATTCTGTCGTTAGTTTTCTTCATCTAAAGTTTAGAACCGTGTATCGTGTTGTCATTTTCTTGATTAAAGGAAGGAATAATTCTTCAGGCAAGCCCTGTGTCTTTCATTGTATCCTCAGGGAATGGAATACGAAAAAGTTTTTCCCCCTTTTCTCAGATAAATAATTCATGTTTTTTCTGTTCAACCACACATTTCTGTGTACAATCCAATTACACGAGTATAACTTAGCACTTATACAAAGAGTCGTGGGAGGGGGGGAGAGTTTCTCCAAACGCTCTCGATGAGATTACTCCATGGTCGCTCGTGTTCACACAGTAAAGTCGGGCCCTTAATAATGGTGCGGTGACACAGTCAATGAGGCCCCGGTCCGGGCCTTTGTTGCGGCGCAAGCCGTAATTGGCGCTGGGGGCCCGGGCGTAGCCCCACTGCACCCGCCAAACGGAGGAGATGAAGTGCAGCACATGAAAAGGAGAGGAAAGCGTGTCTGCCGGAGCCTCACAAAGACCCTCGGCCCGCTCCGCCTTTGATCTGACGCCGGAGTGAACCTGGGAACAACAAAGACACTGAAACCATTACTTCCAGAACCTGCAGACTACACGTACGCCTCCCCTCCTCCCCAAACCTCACCCCCACACACTTCCTCTATCCACTCCACCATCCTGCGCAGCCTTAAAAGCAGACCAGGGAGCTTGCTAGACCTTGCTATGAATTAATAAAAAAGAAAGAGCACTCGATAGGAATAATAATGCACATAATATTATCTCCCCCTTATCTTCCCTTATGCATATCACACAGGAAAGACTTTTAATTAAAGAGGAGTGAACTTTTTTTTAAACTCAGCAATACGTGTTTGATGTTGAGTGGTGTCTCCAATCAGTGAATTATTAGCCCTGCAGATAAATTAAGGGGCTGGCAGTCCTCATCTCTGGGTGCTTATTGGTTGGACTGGCATGAATGACAGGAACTTCACCACCCCACCCTCCCAACACAAACAAACACACACATGCACACATACACACACACAAACACACAAACGCACACACACACACACTCACACACACACACACACACATGCACACACACCCATGCACACAAACACACACACACACGCACACACACACACACACACACACACACACACACGCACACACACCCACGCACACAAACACACACAAACACACACACGCACACACACACACACACTCACACACACACACATGCACACACACCCACGCACACACGCACACACACACACACTCACACCCACGCACACAAACACACACATGTGCACATGTGCAGGCACACACACTCACACACACACACACGCACACACACGTGTGCCCGTGCGCACACACACACACACACACACACACACACACACACACAAACACACACTTAACCCAGCCTGTCTAGCCTCTGAAAGCCCTTTCTTGATTTGATTAGATGTTCATTGTCAGGTGGTCCATGTAAGGAGAAGCTCTTTTGTTGGGGCAGAAACAGACTAATTGAAATGGCTTTCACTTTTCCCCAAGGAGCAGAGAGGATCTCGGTTCACCCATTACTGGACACGCTGCCCTGGAGACCAGCAACCCAGAGTCTGATCATCCTGATGCACTTTAGCTCACTTCAAAGTATCATAGTAATAGACGCCATTTCAAGCAAATAAGAACGATTAGCCCTGAGTTTTTTTTTGTTTCCAATGTGATATAACGAGTCACGCATAAACTTACCTGCTTGTTCAATTCAGTTATGCTGTGACCTTGTTGAGAGATATTAGATTGTTATTGAACATCAGATGGTTCTTGCTTGCATTTCATCCAGTTAAACGTGGGTTCCTCTGTGATCGTCTGTTTTAGTAATCGCTTCAACAAACACTGAGAATATGAGAAACGGGACAAACAACAGCAAATTAACAAAATAAAAAAAATAAACAAATTGCTCTGGTTCTGTTTGGTTTTATGGAGGCTGATCTATGTTTTCCATTGTGATCGTGGAATGCTCCGGAAAAGCAGCTCCTCAGTTATGACACCAGGCGTCTGTTTTTTTCTGTACTCACGGAGTAGGCTTTGAAATCTGAGAGGGCAAGCGTAAAAATGAAAGCACAGCAGATGCTTTTTAATTGCTGGTGTTTGGAGCTCTCCTGCCAGAACGCTTGCTCCTTTCCGGGCCAGTTTTGGGTGCAGGAAGAGAAAAGCCAGGGAGTTAATGGAGTTGGCTCTCGGGTCAAGAGTTGGCTTCGCAAAGGGCCAGTTTGAGAAATAGGCCTCCTAAATCAGCAGCACAAGCACAGCAGGGGAAATCTGATTTTGGTGCTTATTACACACACACGCAAGTGCACACACACACACGCACATGCGCACACCCACACACATACACACACATACAACCCACACACACAAATACAGACACACTGATATACACACACACAAATACACAAGCACAAGCAAACCCACACACACAACCCACACACGCATGGGCACACAGACACACATACACATGCACACATATGTACATGCACACACACACATACACACTTGCACGCACACGCACGCATATGTACACACACACACACACACACACGTCTTTGCACTCACTGATTGGCAGCCAAACCATGCCGGGCATGTACAAAAACAGTGTGCTTGTGTGACCGCATCTAGGTCAGCTGGTGTCGCCCACAGTGGTGTGTGATCAGAGGGCAGATGGTCGGTCAGTTGGACAAGTCAATCAATCTCAGTCAGATCCCCCCGAGGAACTACACGGAGGATGGGAGGGGTCAGATCAGGGAGACAGAGAGGAGGAGGAGGAGTAGGGTGACGAAAAGCAAACAGACCGATTAGGGACAAGAAAGGGTCACCATTCTGGTTCACTGGTACTAAGTGCGCCCCAGCTCTTCCTAGACTAAGGGGAAGACTCAGGCTGCTTCCCAGCCTTCATACATGAGTTCTTTTTTTTTAAAGATATTTTTTAGGCCTTTTTCAGCTTTATTGGACAATATATAGAGACAGGAAGAATGGGGGTGAGAGAGAGTGAAAGGCATGCGACAAATTGTCAAATGGTCGGATTCGAACCGTTGACGTCGCGGCTCACAATGAGCATGCGGTCAGTGCTCTGCAGGCTGCGCCACCGAGACACCCCATACGTGAGTTCTAAGGTGATGATACACACTTCAACTATTTCCTGCGGTTGGGCAGCGGATTGATTTCCTAACTGACTGGAAAATGGGCTTCCCTTTGTTTTCATCTTCCGGTGAAGCACACACACACACACACTCACTCACACACACATACACACACAGGCACACATGCACACACACATAGTCACACACACTGACGCACACACACACACGCACACACACAGACACACACACTGACACACATACATACATACACTCACACACACTCTCTCACACACACACACACTCTCACACACACACTCACACGCACACACACTTACACTCACACACACTCACACACACATACTCTCACACACACACGCGCACTCACACACACACACAAACACACACACTCACACACACACACACACACACACACACGTTTAATTTATAACACTGAACCCAGGCATTCAAACTGAACAGGAAGATGGATGATGGCGGAAGCCGTGTAAATATATAGAATTTAAGGGAAAAATTAATCAGGTTTGTTCTGAGAAAACAGGAGCTATCCACCCTGACTAATTCAATCTCCACGCTTGGATATCTACATATAATAGGCAGGCTGATCTGTGCAAAATAACATGTAACAGTAATGGTATGTTGATAAAAATATTAAGCATTTCTACAGCAGTTTATCTTTTTAACAGGTGAAATAAGACCCCAATCCCCACAGCAGGACGAATACATTGAAGTGAACTGGAGAATTGAGTGGTTAATTTTCATTGCTGAGACTAATTCTCTCCCACTGACATATGGAAAATGCATACAGCTGCCATTCTGTTTCTGACAAATCGGATCAATTATGCAGCAACATTAGTTAAGTAATTTTTGACAGGAAAAAAACATTATGACGCAAAATGTAATAAGGAATACTGTCAATAACTCATTAGCTATGACCTCTCTTGATCTATTGAGTTTAGCTTTATGTCCCACATGTATGTGCATTATGTTTATGGGAATTACCACTGATTTGCATTTTACATTAAATGACATGTTATTTATCTGACGCTTTTATCCAAAGCTACTTATTGTTGATCAGACTAAGCAGGAGACAATCCCCCCTGGAGCAATATGCCATTGCTCAAGGGCCCAACAGCTGCGTGGATCTTATCATGCCTACATCCGGGATTGAGCCACCAGTCTTCCTGCTCCTGTACCCTAACCACTAGGCTACATGCTGCCCCAGGCTGGCATCTGTGATGCTAAATGAGAACGAGAAAGCGATCTGAAGTTGGCAGGTTCTAAATAGAGAGGGGGCAGGTTTCGCGGGAGGAGAACATATTGACCACTAAAGCGTTCATTGATTTCGGGGAAAAACGACAAAGCCATTTGCCCGCCCCAGTACAAGATCTGGGACTCGATACCGTCCCCGGGGCTTCTGTACCATCTCGTGTCACCAGGAGCCTCGTATTAGTTTCACTGCTGCCACGTCTGTGAACGCCACGCTCTCCAAAATAAAAGAATGGGAACAAAGGAGCTAGGCGGCAGGACGCCACGCAGAACAGACTGTACAACTCCGTCTCTGCCAGTGCAGTAACACAGGGGCCTCGCGTACATCTGGTGAAATTATTCACACAGAACACCGAAAATTATTGCCTACGGTGAAACCGTTCTCCGCTTTCATTGCCCAATTTTATATGGCCACTCGTGCACAATTATTAAAAGGCTGTGCTATACTATTTATACTTTTAAAAAAATGATACACTGTATATAGTGTGCTGTGCAAAAGTCAGGGAACAACCCTTTATTTTATTTACTTTCCAGTGAAAACAGCTTTTAAGTGCAAGTTATTTCTTTTTCAGTTTAAGAAAATGCAAAAAACGTATAGTGTATTTAACACAGAATTGCACAAAGACCTCAACAACTGTCTCGAATATTACATCTTTCAGTATTTAGTATGTCTGCCCTTTGCCTTTGTCAAAGCTTCCTTTTTTGGGAGACTTGCCTTGAGATTTGCCCTTTCCCTGTTTCTTGTAAACGTGTCCAAAATTCAGTCTCAGAAGTTGTTTGCACTTTCTGCTCTTGATCCTAGTAATTCCGAACACATTCGAAGACGCTGAGGTCTGGACTATGGGGTGGCCAGTCCATTGTTCTGAGAATAGCACCAGCTTGATCTTCTTAGCAGTGTGGTCATTATTTTGCTGTAGAATTAATTTGCTCCCAATCAGACATTGTCCAGAGGGCGGCTTGTCAGGATTTCTTTGTATTTATTAGCATTCGTGATGTCTTTAATAAAAACCAAATCACCCCTTCCAGATGTTGTTATAACCCTGAACCTGCACTGAGACTCCAGCATGCTGATGGTTGTAGACTGCCATACTGCCCATTTTTACTTCTGAAAATCTCTAATTTAGACTCACGGTCCATAAAACCTCAGTCCACATCTCATCTGCAACATATCCTTCCAGACCCATAGCACTGTGTTGTCTTCTCACAGTGGAAAGACTGACAGAAGCACCGATGGGTTTCTTCAGATCTGAAGCAAAAGTGGAGCTTGGTTTTTTCCTATCTCTGAAAGATAAAATCTTTAAGTACTGTCTTTGTGATGGTGATAGTTTCGCTGCTCTGCCAGTTCTTGCACATTTGATAGGTGTCACATTTTCTCTGTATCTTGCAGTACACTTTTGAACTCCTGTGTCACTTATTTTCCTTTGAGTTTCACCTTCCTTGTGCAGTTGAATTGTCTTATATCTAATCTCATTAGAATATTTCCTTTAGTCATTGTAGATGCACATGTGTTTGGGGAATTGTTTGTTTTGAATGTTAGTCACTTTTGAAGGCAAAGGGTTCTAACATAACATCATTGACATTATTGGTCTATAGTGTTGTTGTTTTTTCCAGCCACAGCCTGTGGACTTCTAGGAAGTTGTGAAATTGGCTATTTTGGCAACAGTGTGAGACTGCGAGGCGGCTATTTTGATGACACTACTACGGCGTGAAAGTAACTACCTGCGATCACGCTGGAGCGGCGATGATGAGGGCTCTGAAATTAAACCCCAGCTGTCGCACCGGAGGTTTACTGCTGGTAATATTGTGTCCCCAAAAAACCTTTTGTACGTTAGACAAAGAACAGCATTGCCCGTGCATGCTTAAACATCTCTGGAATTTAAAAAAAACAAATATGTGACCTCACTTTTGAGCATATTAATGAGTCGTTTTCACTTTCTCAGCGTTAATTAATGCAGTCTGAACTGAAGGGTTCCTGAATGCAGCTGTAGCTAGGTTCTGAGGATTGCCAACCGATAAAATGTTTATAGTTATGAAACCATTATAGTGAAGTGTCACATACAATATATCCCAAAAAAACCAGACTTGTAATACAGAAATAGTTTCTTTTGAAGTAGGGAGTTTGCGTTTTCACATCACGTGTTTACTGTTTCAAAAGCCAGGTCTACTGTATAGCCGTGTGAACTCACTCTAAAATGTCGAGAGCAACAGCAGTTGACGTTGATTGATAATGAGATGCCAAATACAGTTTTAAAATGAGAACATGTGTACAGCATTCTGCCAAATGGCTCTATGAAATAGAGAGACTGTTGTTTGTGCGTAATAAAGACTTTTCTCTCTTCGGCACACAATGGAAATTGCACCACACACAGACAGTACTATAATGTAATGGTTGCAGAACTGGTCTGGGAACTGAAATTGCAAGTTTGATACTGGCACTGGCTGTTGTACCCTTGAGCAAAATAATTAATCTAGGACTGCTTCTGCAGATCTCCAGCTGCATATAAATGAAACGTGTATAAAATGTGAGCTACATCAAGGGGATCTACCTGTAACAGTGACTGTCCTTTCCTATTTTCCTCTGATAAAGAAATGGTGGAACTGTTTCACCATCAAAGACACACTGACTTGGGGCTTGAGACTATCCTCTTATGAGAACTCAGAGAGAAGATTTAATAGCGATATTGGGCCTTTAACAAGCTATTAAATTGGACACAACTTGGCTTAATACACAGTATGAAGACGTGGCCAAAGCCGGTGTCAGATGTGTGCCATCAATGATAACTGCTCCTGACAGCACCACTGAACTCTGAGCTGATTTCAGGCGTGCAATTTATTTTCCAGAATCATATTTAGTTTAGTTTAGTTTCATGAGACATATATCATATTGTGACAAACTCACAGTAACTAGCATGGTCTACCGGTAGTTAAATCTGTGATGTTTGACAGCAGGTCAGTGGAAATGCGCTTTAGACGCTTGTGTTTACTCAGGCTCCAAGCAGTCAATGGGTCATTGTCTTTGAGGACATAGTTCATGGGCAGCTCCGTCACTGAAACTTTTAAGGAAACGGGCGTACTCTACAAGGTGAAAAACTTGACCGACTGCAGTTGTTGGGAGAGTTATCTTGGCAGAAGACCCCTGTTGTGTGTGTGTGTGATTGTTTGTTTGTGTATGTGTGTGTGTGTGTGTGTGTATGGGAATTCATAGTCAGTGAGTTCCTCTCCTCTGGGGAATATCCCCTGCTAGCTTATATGTGTATGTGGGCTAATCTGTCCGGATGGAGCAGGTCACAAAGCCAAGGGTGAGTGGAGGGCTGTAGCAGCACAAACAGAGCGTAGGGGAATGTGGCTGTTTGTTTGCAGAGTCGTCCATTGTTAGCATAGCTAGATGTGTTTTTCTTAAGCAGCTGGATGCCAGTCTCAAAACAGAGTGACTTTCCTGAGCCCAGAAAAATCACTCTGCCTTCAACTCTCACTCTGAAGTTCCTTTATGCCTTGTGTAAGTTATAACTGTCTATATTTAGGGATTCGTCCAGGTGAATGGGTTCATTGACGCCGCAGATATTTTTAAAACTAGGTTTACGTTTTGAGGAAGTGGACTGGCAGGTTGCTCTGTGTTCCCTCCCCCACGGTGCCGCAATAATAACAGTCAAGCTGACGCTGGTGGGGAGGGCTGGGGGTGGGGGTCGGGGCGAGTAGGGTGCGTGTAATGGGTGTTTCGCTCTTTCCATCCCCGCTGATCCAAAGACCGAGGGCTCCGTGTGGAAAAAAAAAGGTCCCTGTGACTGCAGCAGGAGAGCCTGGGCTCCCACTGTGTGCTCTGCACTAAAAAAGATTAGAGTTTCCCAGTCTACTGAGCTCCTAGAATGAATAAGTATTCACAACAGCATGTCCCTGATGTTCGCCGCCAGGACTGAGCTCAGAGGAATTCAGCGAAAGACTCCTTCCTCCACAGCCCCTCTCATCTCCTTGGGCACATTCGTACAATGCACCATTTGCTTAATGTTACTCTTCATTTGCATGGTACTGGAGCTAAAACCGCTAACGTAATTAGCTAAAGGGCACCAGCTTCCACCACTTTTGATCAATCAATCAGAATGTGTTTGTCGTAGCGTGTGTGTTTTCCAGAGGGAACGCAGAGTGTACTGTGTGTGTGTGTGTGTGTGTCTGTGTGTGTGTTTTCCGGGGGGAGTCAAAAAGCCTGAGCCAAAAAAATGGAAAATGATTCCCTGGCCCAGGGAGAAAAGCCGTTGGGAACGTTCTTGGAAAACACTGCCAGATGCAACAAACAACGAAACAGAAATGAATGGAAGCCTGTAATGCATAGGGAAAATTCCCATATATCATATTTCTCTGCGATTCTTATCATTGTACTTAGGGAATTGTTTGGTTGTGTTCTGTGGGGAGATATACAGGACTCTGTATCAAATTCCCCAGGAGATACTGCTCTTGATTGACAGGTCACTCTATCATACAGGGCATTGTTGAAGGTTTCAGTGTAAGTAAGATAAAAGAGAGTTTTTTAAGAATACAAATGTGCTTTGTATTTGTCGTCTAAGGAAGAGGTTCTTCTGTCTTTGGTTTATGTTTCCTTTGATCCTGTTATAGGTGCATTGTTAACATCTGTAAAGGATAACGTGGTATCTGAGCGATAATGAGATGAGTATGGCTGTTTAAAAGACCAGTTTCATCACTGAGAATATTCACACTGAGCACAGCAGTAATCAAAATGGGTCTGTGTAGGCTATTAATCAGACTAGCGTGTCTTGCATTACATTACATTACATTTGTCATTTAGCAGATGCTCTTATCCAGAGCGATGTACAAATAAAAAATAATAAAAAGACAAAGAGTAGAACGTTTTTGACCAGGGTTGGCTTTTCCTTTATTCTCAGAAACTATATGAGTATACACAGTAGGTGGACATATGCCCATCAGTTCAGTACATGATTGCGGAGACAATCTGGTGACGGAGAGGATGGCCCCCAGTGGGATACAGTGGGGGTAACACACATTGTCGTCATGCCAACAATAGCACGTTATAATACGTACATGAACTGTGACCTGCTCTGTCAGTAACGGGTCGACCAGGCGAAAGATCCCGTTCGAAAGCAACATGCTGTCATTGCAGGTACTCGCTTTGATCAGCATGACGTATGCGGGTAACGCCGTTGCCAATCCCGATTGTCAGTAGATAACAATAAAGACGGAGAACGCCTGACGAGAACCAGAGCCCAGATGTGCGGAGAAAACAGACAGATTTGGGCCGGTGGGATACTGGCCAGCGCCCTGAAGGTTGACATATGTGTTTAATTGAGGAGGGGCAGTTGAGCGATGGATCCAGGTTCAGGGTGAGTGATGTCACACTGCACTGAGCGCTGGATTGTCTCCAGGAGCTTTCAGTGCGGAGCAGGTGACGGCTGATTGCGAACACTTTAATCTAGAGAAAAGTATCCCAGTTGTCAAATCACTCCAGGTCCCACAGCCTTTGAACTCCAGTCTCTACAAGTAAGGCCAGGGCAGGGCTCCCCAAACCTGTTCTTGGAGAGATGTACCGTCCTGTAGGCTTTCATTCCAACCTTAATATTGGCACACCTGAGTCTACTAATTAGCAGCTATTGAGATCGCTAGCTGTTGATTGAGCTGTACTTTGTTTAGGTATGTATATCTCCAGGAACAGGGTTGGGAAGACTTGAGCTAGAGTAATTGCAGTTTATTTATTTATATCTATTTGTACCCATTTGATCTTTTTTAAACTGTAATGGTGATTAGACTGAGAGGGACGTGTCAAGTATTTATACACTTATCGTAATACTGCATTTCTTTTAGTTGTGTGGTGGCTGAATAAGAGCAGATACAGTATTGTACAGTATATTGTTATATTTACTGTCTATTGACCCTGTTATCCTGCTTATTTGCACAAAAGTGTTCTTGTGAACTCAAGCATCTGCTACGTACATGAATATAAAAATGTAATCTAAGAGGCTTTTACCATCTGCTGAGAACATCGTTTCTGTAGGGAAATGAAAGACGTTGCCATTTACTTGCTGTAGGTCACTTCTGTAAACCTGAGCATCAATAGGTCACATGACAGAGCTGGAGGGGGCTGCTGTAGAGAAGGTGGATGTGCTGCACCAGCATTAATGCAGTTTCACAGTGATTCACCTCTGCAGAAGGGGGGTGAGCCTGGATGGGCCCTGTGGAGCTTTGCAGGGAGCGTGAGCCTGGGGGGCCTCTGTGAAGCCTTGCAGAAGGGGGGTGAGTCTGGATGGGCCCTGTGGAGCTTTGCAGGGAGGGTGAGCCTGGGGGGCCTCTGTGAAGCCTTGCAGAAGGGGGGTGAGTCTGGATGGGCCCTGTGGAGCTTTGCAGGGAGCGTGAGCCTGGGGGGCCTCTGTGAAGCCTTGCAGAAGGGGGGTGAGTCTGGATGGGCCTCTGTGAAGCCTTGCAGAAGGGGGGTGAGTCTTGATGGGCTCTGTGAAGCCTTGCAGAAAGGGGGTGAGTCTGGATGGTCCTTCTAAAGCCTTGCAGGGAGGGTGAGCCTGGGGGGCCTCTGTGAAGCTTTGCAGGGAGGGTGAGTCTGGATGGGCTATGTGAAGCCTTGCAGGGAGGGTGAGTCTGGATGGGCTATGTGAAGCCTTGCAGGGAGGGTGAGTCTGGATGGGCTCTGTGAAGCTTTGCAGGGAGGGTGAGTCTGGATGGGCTATGTGAAGCCTTGCAGGGAGGGTGAGTCTGGATGGGCTCTGTGAAGCCTTGCAGGGAAGGGAGCCAAGGTGAGGGCTGAGTGAATGTATGTCACGCATTTCTTTAATCAGAGGGATGATACATGACCTACAACTTGATGGTGTCTCCTTTACATCAATAAAGTGAGTGCCAAACAGCCTTCTGTGTAATCTTGTAACAGGGATACAATTCCCGTGGCCAAAGTTCTGCAAAACCCTGAGGATATTTACAATTGTATTTGCTTACACACACACAGACACACACACCACATTTACACACACACAGAAAATGCCAGACTGAATACTAATCTCAATATGGATGCATTTCGGTTCGGCATGAACACTGCACAGCCCAAAGTGGGACAGGAAATATTGTGACACTCCTCCTCACCTTGGCAGCTTCGGGAACTGGGGATAAAAAAATAAAAAAAACTTCTCTCAGGTGGCAAACACGCCGCTGAGGATTTAGTGTTAAATTACAGGCCTGAGCAACGCTCAGCGCTAAGCCCGTGACAACAGCAGCCCCGCAGAGGTGCAGTCTGACCTGGATTCCTGCACGCGTGTGTCACTTCATTAAAGCCGCGACAGCCTCAGCGCTCTGCGCCTGCCTCCCCCTGCAGGATTAACCGCCGTGGGCTCGTGCGCCGGCATGGGGGGCGCGCGTAATGCAATGGGGTGTACGTGAGGAGGGCGTACGCGGTGCGTAGCACGGGTAATCTGTCCTCGCCGAAAACGCGTCACCCCCACACTCTCCGTAGTGCCCCGGAGGACTGTGAGAGAAGACCAATGGGCACGTCGAGATATGACACGCAAACAAAAGTGACCTTTGTGTCGATGCGATTTCACCCGACGTCTCTTAGGCCTCTAAACAAATCCATTATCTCAAAGTGCCCTGACTTGTGAATGCCTCCCTTTGTTTCTTCATTTTGTGCCTCTTGCGAGAGCGATTGAGATTCAGAGCCGTGAAAACTGCTCAAACTGTCATCACTGCCGGCTATTATCTCAAGTAAGCTCTGGTTGTGCGACGGCGTTACCCGTCCGAGGAAATGTAAACAGCCATGATCCTCTCCGCTGATACTGAGGATCCAGGTGTCATTCTCTTTTCAGCGAAAGGTGTCACCTGCACATCGCCGGGCGGTCGTGTGGGTTTGGAGAGGTGGGGATCGTTTGGAGAGGTGTGACCGAGCATGACAGGGGTGAGCAAGGCTGATAAGGGGCAGGGGCAAGGGGAAGGGGCAAGGCTGATAAAACTGAGAGAATGCCCCCCCCCCCCCAAAAAAAAGGACAAGGATCAGAATTCACACCTTGAGAGAGGGGTAAAGGTCTAGGGATTTACCTTCCCTTTTGTCAAGTCTATTTTTGCTCATGAAAAACCGCTAACCATGAAGGTATTTGAATGGGAGATTTAGAGAAAGGCTTACAGCGAAACTTGTTCATCTCAGCATCACTTTTTTTTACGGAAAAGTGAAGAGTTGAAAGGCTAAAAGTTCTTCTGCAGCTGAGTCTGTATATTTATAAAAAGTGTATTTAAAGGAGGAACGGTTTCAAGAACGTGCTCTCTTTGGGAAAGGTGAATTTGCAGTGCAAAATTACAGACAAAGGCTTACCTTTGATAGTATGTGGTGTGCGAAATGGACGATTTGATTTTACTGTGTTTAGTAGTGCCAGTGTGTTTCTGCCAGGAGAGGGGTAGGTCTGCTCAGCAGCTGGTCCTCACACACGTTTCTGCCCAAAACCTTTCCTGTAGTCTTTCATTTCAACCCTAACACGGCACACCTGATTCTACTAATTAGCAGCTCAACAAGATTTGTTGCTGTTGAATGAGGTGTGCACGTTTAGGGTTGGAGTGAAAACCTACAGGACGGCAGATCTCCAGGAACAGGGTTGGGCAGCCCAGCTCTTGCTATTGAATGAGGTGTGCTTAGTTACAGTTGGAGTGAAAACTGACAGGACGGCAGATCTCCAGGAACAGGGTCGGGTATAGTCCTGCTCTAGAGTTTACTGTGAGGTCTCACGTCACCACCAGACACACATCCTGTTTGATTCTGCACACCACAAAAATAGCAAATAAGCACTATTATATAAATACCAACACAACGACATCAGTAAGGGGTCAAGTTTAAACAGGGGGGGCTTACAAAAACACATTCCCTGCTTTTAAAAACTGTTGATACCTGGACTCCTTCTGCCGAGCAACTGCCATATTTCACGGGCACCACGGCAACGCCCCCACTGGGGGCTTGAACACAAGACCTTCTGTTCCAGCTCCCAAAGCTCTGCCTTACGCTTCGACCTGGTCACGTGTGTCGCTGTGTGCCTCAATCTGTTAGCGCACAATAAGCGTCAGTGTGGAAACTCCTGGGAGGACAGAGGTGGGCCTCCTGTCTGACCCCTCACCAGTCAAGGCCCTCACGAAGTCACCAGTCTCAGGTGTTGGGTTTTGGGAAACGTGAGGTCAAAGGCTGCCCTTCCTCTTACACTGTGCTCCTGGTCCACGTGACGTGCCGCTTTTCGCACGCTCCACAGAGCGCACGGTCCCGTGATGCAAGTCACAGGCCTTTGTATTCTTTCCAGGGCTTAGACAGACAAAGAAATGCCTAAATTAGAAATCTTAGAAAAAAAGGCAGAGTTGGGCCTTGGGCCTGGATCTGCCATATGGGTTTACTCTGCGTGTATCTACATGACCTTTATTCATGCAGCATGTGGACCACTGGCAGAACCACAAGGCTTGCAGGGGGGAAATATACATTCAGTGAGCATTTTATTAGGTATTTATTACACTTATTGTTTAGACTTATTAAGTCTTCTGCTGCTGTAGCCTATGCAATTAGAGGTTTGATGCGTTGTGTGTTCAGAGATGCTCTTCTGCATACCACTGTTGTAATGTGTGGTTATTTCTGTTACTGTCACCTTCCTGTCAGCTTTGACCAGTCTGGCCCTTCTCCTCTGACCTGTCTCATTAACAATGCATTTTTGTCAGCAGAACTGCTGCCCACTGGATGTTTTTTGTTTTTTGCAAACTGTAGAGACTTGCATTACGGGCTGGTGTACATGTCTACCTAATAAAGTGCTCACTAAGTGTATAAAGAATTCACAGCCATTCAGTCACCGTCAATACCAGAGTAAAATAAAGTAAATGCATTATGACCTTAAATGCAGGGTCACTATTTCTCATAGGGAGAATCTGACTGACTTTCAATCATGTGAAACATGCATTTTTAGTGAATGTATGAGCATATGGGGTACAGAGCTGGCTGCTGGCAGAAATACAGTGTGCGGTCGTTTAGGGGCACAACCAACTGTGGTCCAGGCAATTCAGCTTTTAAATGTTTGGGTTTTTGATTTTTTTTTTGGAAAGAGATTTTAATCGTGCGGTATTCACAGAGTCCAAATAGCTTTCTGATGCTATTGTTCTCGTATCTGCGACTGCCAACAAATTTGTTGAGGGCCACTGAAAGCCTTTATAACTGGCTCTGATGAGGGACAGGGAAATAAGGCGGTTATTAAAATTCCATATTTTCGAAAATGCCAACTGGTGCCACTGCGTGAAGCTGTTCCGTGCGTTTTGAGATGCAAAACACATGAAATGCTTTTGTTCCTTCATGCGGCAAATGTAGATCATGATTAAATCTATATGATGCCAAGCTATTCATTCCAGAATATCTATTTTTATATATTTCTGACTGAACGTTTGTTATTTAGTTCATCTGCGTGTATAGTGAATACCGCATTGAAATGGAATGACAGTCAATTTAGAATACCACTTTTCTTTCTACTTAAAATACACAGGATTGCTAGAGGCTTCTAAAATGATAGACAGCTGCTCCTTCCTGTGTATATACTTATGCAGGATACCATTTTGTATCAGCTCAGGCAAATAGCACTTAACCCTACCCAGTGGTTCCATAGAAATGATCTTCCCACTGCAGCACAATAGCTTTTTCTTTTTTTTGCTTGACTGCACGGTCAATGCCATCCAATAGGAGGATGTGAGAAAATGCTCACAGCAAGCATACTTTGTCATGTAGATAAACATTCACATAGACTTTCTGCGTTTGCTGTCTCGTTCCCTTTATACATTGGTGACATTATTACCAATGCATTTTTACCAATGTCAATATTTTAACAGTTTCTTGTTCAAGTATATTTTCTATATCAGTTGGAGCAAAATACATATTTTGTTTATTTATTGGATGTATTCTGTATTCTGTATTCTGCATTTGGGCTGAATCATTCCTAAGATGCTGTCACAAAGCTTTCTCGCCTGCTCAGGGCACAAAAACATAACTGTAGATATTGCATTTGTCATTAGCCTTTGGAACCAAGTTTAAAAGCCAGGCCTGTGCACCGACCAGCGAACACAATATGCTATTGTGCGGAACAGTCACGAGGAAATGGCCGCATACATTCTTGTGTCCAAACAAAAAGGCGGTCGAAAGCCATCGCTTTCCCTGGCCTCCGGGCGCAAAGTGTCGGTATAGATCAAGATCCCGGAGTCGATCCACGGGCAGGTCAGCCACCCTGAACACCCCCCCCCCCCCCCCTCCAGTCTCTGAACCAACCAACCAACCCCATCTTCAAATGCCTCTCTCTCCCTCTCTCTCTCTCTCTCTCTGTGTGACTGATGTCATCGTTCCTCTCGTAACCCAGGGCAACCAGCTGCAAATTACTGGGAGGATCCCCGCTTGGCTGGCCTGTGCGTTATTACATCATCCTGTTGCATCACCTCCCACCTCGGAGGAGGACGGCTGGTCCAGACGGTCCACGTAGCCCGGAGGCCTCCGTAACCTTTCTGAAGCCGCCCGTGGCGTGGCCTCAGAGCTACGCGCACGGAGAGAGGAAGAGCTCTGAGCCACACTCACATCCCCCTGCTCTCCGAGCTCCATACCTCCGTTTGATTATAAGGTGCGGCCGGATCTCAGTGGGCTTCGCTCGAAGACGCTCCGGCGAAGCAAAGCAAAAATTAAAGGATTGAATTCAATTATAGAAACAAGCATCGGAGAGCAGGGTAAAAATAAACTAGACTTACTGTAAGAAAAGGCGGTAAGTCTGCGGTTGTTTTCAACACACAGGCGTCATTAGTGAGGCGTACAGCGTCAAAGTCATGGTGACTCTGTGCCCTCGTTCTTGGATGTTCGTGTGTCGAACACAAATAATAAAAGGATTTTTATTCAATTACACTGTAAACAGATTCTTTCTGTTGCCACAACACCAGTGAGAGATCTGGAAAGTGATTTGCGGGTGTACTGTACCATAAATACACTGTTATGTTCCTGTGAACTCTGTAAATCTAAAACAATACAGGTAACATGAGGAACAGAATCAAGCTGTACAAATCCAAAACCACAGAGGCCTTTTTTCAAGTATGTTCATGAAAGCAAAGTTGTTTTCCCCACTAACATGTTCAGGTGTTTTGTATACACGCCTTTTTCGCAGGTTGCTGGTATTGTTTAGGCACATAGGCTCTTGAATACCAGCGTCTGTAAGCTGGTCCCCCGGTCCCATGTCCAGCAGTTGGTTAATTGTTCTTGTTGCACTTAGTTATATAAATGGGATTCATGAAAATAGCCGTTTTTTCCCCAGCAGAGAAAAGCAGTGAATAGTGCTCCCCGCCCCCCGGCCCAACAGCCTAGAAAAACACGGGTGAATCATTACGCCGGAACAGCAGCACGTTTTAAAAGCTGTGCCTAAGTGGCATCTCTGAGCCGGTCCCCAGGGCTTGCGGCGTGTTGAATTAGCCTGCCGCTCTTTGTCAATCATACGTGTGGACTCTGTGCCGCGAGGGAGCCCCAGCGCTGCTGATACTAATCACAGAGTGGCCCATTAGGGGCGGTGGTCACAGAGCATGAAGCGGCGGGCCCTGGAGAACGTGTCTAACCCCTGCAGCAGGCCTGATCGGGAGGCTAAACACATCCACGTGCCCCCCCCCCCTGTTCCCCCTCAGCCACTGGGACAAGCAGCTGAATCCCCACTTTCACTCCTGACATCTCGTCCCCAAGCGAAAAGTGCCCTCGCCCCCCTGTAGAGACACAATTTCTTCAGGCAACCTTGTGTTAGGATGCCTACATTTTCCAATCAAACCACATAATCGCTGGAACTGGAACTTGAGTGTGTGTGTGTGTGTGTGCATGCGTGTGCGCCCGCGCATGTGCCTGTGTGCACTTGCATGCGTGAAATGGACATATATTTGTGGTGCAACAATGAAGCCGATTCTCTTTTTAGCTGAAACCCCTGTGCTACCCTCTCTGATGGAACGTTTTTATTTAAAAAAACTGAGCTTTAAGGAGCTAAGAGATAGAGGAGCTAATTGATATAAAGCATCATAAGATTCCAGATGGCCAAACAATTACATTCGTGTGTGATCACGAGCAGCTTCGTTGCCCATTAACCTTGCAGAATTAAAGCTGGCTTTGTGATCTGCTGAGTCATCATAGAGAGTGTATCGGTGCATTCGGGCAGACAGAAGGCAAACGCCCGGTCTAAGCTATCATTTACGTCCCCTCAATCGAGGGCAGTGCCTGTTCATAATCTTTTGTGGGGAGTAGATTTCAACATCTTAAATCTTGTCAGCCTTTAAACTAGTCAAAGAGAAAGCTCTTTACAACAACGATTCCTTTGCTTACTCATTTTTCTGGGGACTGAATTAAAGAACATTTAAATGTCAATTTAATTATTTTATTTTTTTGTGTGTCTGTTTAGTGGCTTTAAGTGGGGTGGGACTGTTGAATTATGTTTAGGAGCTGAATGAAGAGGACTTGGAACAGCACCCTAAAATCCAGCTAATGACCAGCCACCAGCTGTTTCAAACCACACGTTGAGCGGTGGGTAAAATAATAACAATCAGTCATATAAAGTATCTTTGTCCTATATTTAGACTTAAAATCTTATTTCTATTACTTTTTGCTAAATGAGACAAAAAAAACTGCCAATGGGGTGAGAAAGTATCACTTGTAAAGCTAACAGTAACTTAAAACAAGCTTAATATTGTCTACTTGAGAGGGAAAAAAAGATCTTAAGTCTTATTACAAGAAAATGTTTCAGACAGTCATTTTTTTGCAGTGTGGCCAACCAGCTACCAGCTGTTTCAAAACCTAGGTTGAACTGTTTACTCAGCAGGGCAGAACTGTCGGCTGTTGTACCCTTGAGCATGAAACTTGAATTGCTTCAGTAAATAATGCGGCCATGTAAAACGGATAACATATAAATAAGTACAAGCTATGCAAGTTGTCCAGGATAATGGCGTCAGCAAAGAAAATCAATAACTATGCGAAATTACCTCACAAATGAAATACTGCTTTTTTGGCAGGGAACATTGCTGTTTTTCTGGCTGGAGCTTCTGAGAAATCTGAGCAATGTACAGCTGAACTTAATATGATTTATTTTGAAATGTCAAGACCTTGGTTGGATTTCAGAATATGTCTGGTAATTGAAGGGTTTTAATCCAAAAGGACTTGTGATTCATGGAAACCTTCCTTTCATTGCGATGTCGATAGGGCAGCCAGCCTTTATGTTGCCAGTTAATTCTCATTTATCCTCGTAAAATAATGTTTAATAATGGATCCTGTCGAGTGTTGGGGTTGTGGGATGTTGCGGTGACATTGGAACGCATTATGCTCCTTGTCACTTGCATTATGCATGCTTACAGTGCCCTTGATAAATGCTGTCCAGTGTTTTACTATAATGGCATTACACTCAGTCTGTCATCTGCGTTAGAATGTTCACCCAGCTCCCTCTGTTTTACTGGAGCAGAGGTAGACAGCTGGAACTCACACACACACACACACACACACACACACACACAAAAACATGCACACCCACACCCACTCACTCACTCATACACACACACACACACATTCTCTCTCTCACACACACACACATGCACGCATGCATACACACATGCACACACATACATGGACACCCATACTACACACACATACACACTAGTCTACACAGACATAATAGTAAGTAGATCGCAACGAAAAATAGGTTGTTTATATTTTATAAACTTGTCAAACTTGGATCTACAAAACTGGCCATTCTGTGTTTAATGCCCCCATTCCATCTCACATGCCCCGTGTTACTACCTTCATAGGTCCAAATGCTTTTGGAGCTAAAGAATCCCATGCACTGATAGCACCGCCGCCCACGTCCCCCCACACCCAGCGCCATCCAGCCACCACCCCGGGCTAACTCAAACACCTGTTGTTGATTTCAGCCTACACAAACACGGCAGAAATTTCTCACGCCTGGCCTTGTGGATGATATACCGACCGTGTCTGCCGCAGTCCAGATTCAGCCCAAGCACAGAGGGTGTTGAACGGAAAAACAGACACTTATTACACACTTATAAAAAACAGAAATGTGTGTGTGTGTGTGGGGGGGGGGGGGGGGGACTAAATTACTCAATTGGAAGAAAAACATTTGGGGGAAAACCGTAATTTGACAGTTTTGCTGTCCCACAACAGTGCACAGATGACCCACAGAGCTTCCACAGGTTCGTGGGTAGTTCTGCACAGGGCTGAACCTGGCAGGGGGATAGAGGTCAAGGTTCACTCTCACTGAGGAAGGGCAGCTGTATGTAGTTTCAGGGTTCACAAAACATCAGCCAACAGAAACTGGCAACGGTGGGAAGATGCGGTAGTTTGGACTCTGGACAGTAGGCTGCAAGATCACAGTCATAGTACTCTAAAAGCATGGTGCATGGTGCATTGCAGTTCAACTCCTATTTCACCTGAATTAATAAGCAGGACCGATTGTGCACATGGATTCGAAAAAACTACTGTCGTGTAGTACAGTAATACAGTATAGTATAGTATAGTATAGCATAGTTTCATTCAGAAATACATGGAAAAGGATGCAAGCTGATGGCATAACAGCCACTGGTTAGATGTAAGTGTTTTGTTTTTTTTAAGCTATAAACAGAGATCCAGGTTCAGAAAGGAAAAATCCTGCCCTATTTTGTTGCAGCCACCTGGATTTTCTAATTGACACAATTCTTCAGCCAGTTGGTAGAGCTAATCAGTGAAATCAGCTGACTGAGTTCATGGCAGGGCTTTTACTTTCTGACCCCTGGACTTTCCCCCTCTGCCCATAGACCACAGCCACAGCCCTGCTGAGAATTCCAGGTAAGACCAGCTGGAATTCCAAGCTCGTTTAAGCGGTGTGTTCGACACTTATAGCCGGTCATTGCTGATCTGAGGCTGGTCAAAGCTGGTCAAAGCTGATTATGCTGGTAGAGTAAGCTGATTAAGCGGACTAGCTGATTGCATAGGCTGGTCAGCCGGTGAACAGCTGGGCAGCCAGCTAAAAGTATTGAAAAGACAGCTTGAACCAGCTGGACCATTTTAGACTAGGATGCAGGCAATATTCTGTCTCCTGCTTTGTTCATGATAAAATTACAAATGGTTACCAGATGTCTGGTTTTCGACTAGAATGTCCAACTTTCCAATTATTTGTACAGGTACAGTTTGTGGTCCAAAGCAAACAATGGTCCGGTCTGAGTAATCGATGGAGGAAATTTACTGGTAGTTTGTAATGATTTTGTGCGTAAATCGGTCCAGTTGGGACAGCTCTGGATCTTGTTCAGCTTCTAGCTGTGCATGCTGTCTGATCTTCTTTTTTTTTGACGGAGTCTAAATCTGGCAGCCCTACCTGCAAGACATCTTGCCTGTGACCGTAATGAGACCAGATAAGTTCATAGCCTTGCAGAAGGTTCCGGTTCACAAGCCAGTTTTGTGCTTTATGGCTACTTGTTGATTTAATTTCCATTCCTGTAAAACCTCCGGGGAGACATCTGCATAGTAGCTGGAACCTGTGTGCATTCAGTTAATTCATTTATACTTCCTTTATTCCTGCGTAGGAGTGTATTGTATAACACAGTCTATCACCTAATTCCCCAGGCTCGCAGTCAGTGGTAACCGCAGGGTCACTGCCTCCAAACAGAGCCACTGCCTGGCTGACTCACAGCGAGACTACACATCGACCGCTCCAGTCAAAACACCGAAACTAAACTGATGGCCTTCGCTTTGACGTGCAAACACACAAAGGCTTGGGCAAACAGCGCTGTTTGAAGTGGTGATCCAGAGGGAGTTCTCATTTACAGGGCAGGGGACTGCCCACATCATTACTCCATGATTGCTGTATTATACCGTAGTCTCGTGCCACATTACTTCAGCTAATTCCGTTCCGTTTTATACAGAGGGCTCTTGTGTAGCCTAGGCTTACTGTCCTTGTGATCTTATTGCAAAGGCAGACTCGATCAATCAATACTACTAATCTATTATACTGTGCATTTCACCAATCATTTTAACAATAAGCTTCACAGAAAAACAGAAAAACATGGCTTAAAAAGACCTGAATCCAATATAGGGCAGACTTTATAGAAGCTGCAGAGAAGATTATTTTTGCACACACATGAACACACACACACACACACACACACACACACACAGAATACGACATACGACATACGTATCTCATTTCAAAATCTGACAGTTGTGCCGGGTGCTGGATGAAGTGTGAATGAAACACCCTCACTGAGCTTTGATTAATTATTTTTTTCCCTCTTCATTTTAAGAGGGGTCTTTAATTGTTCAACACGTGCATCACTCTCCACTAAGTTTATGACACTTGGCAGAATTTTTATTAGAGGAAAAAAGGACCTACAAAGGAGTTTTTTGTGAGCTGTTAATGTCTCTGCGGTGGATATTTTAATTCTAATATGCAGGTTAACTAAGGAGACTAGGCCATGAGGAAAAGCCACCCACCACGGATAAAAAAAATATAATGAAAAAGAAGAGTCCAATATGGCACAACTGCCGGTCACAATTCAACATGAATGGAAAAACGGCAGTGACAACAGCAGTTGAATTGGATTTTGAGGATGCACATGGTTAATGGTCATGAAAACCTCATGGCAAGCCATGTGCAGTGTAAGTATGGCATCTGAGCCCTGCTGCTGAGAACAGCTCAAGCTAGGTTTTGAAACAGCCAGTAGATTGTTGGCCAGTTCAGACCAGCTCCATACTCAACACGGTTTGAAGCTAGGTTTTGAAACAGAGCTGGATTTTACACCAGGGAACACACACACACACACACTGCATTACAATTTAATTTAATACTTGCCTTGAAGCTCAGATGTGATCGATCATAATGTTGCATCTACTCTGAATTTTGAATCTTGCCTGTGTCCGATGACTGCAGAAGAATCTTTCAGCATCGATGATTCAGGTGACAGGTGGGACAGCCTCGGATCTCCCACACGGAGGTCTGATACCCCCCCCCCCCCCCTCCGCCAGAGGGTTGGCCACTGTGAGATGAGTCACTGTTTCCAAACACTGAGGACAGGGATAGAATGGGGGTCACACACCGCTAAGTCAATTCTAACCGGGGCGGGGGCATGGTATTGCAATCACGGATGGGGGCTTATGTCATACTGCGGTTATAAGCCAAGAAGGGGCCCTTCTTGTAGCCAACATCATTTTTATATTAAAAACCCACAGACAAGTGGTGGGGGGTAGGGGGAACGATTAAGTTTATCAACTGTAGTTATAAGCCAAGATGGGGCCCTTCATGCTGTCATCTACATCGTTCGGTTCTTTGTTTTACTTTTTTTAAGTTCCTGCAGCTATACTTCCTACATCTTTGCACGATCCTAATACTTCGGGAATCAAGAGCCTTTAAAGAAGATTCTGGAAGTAAGCTTCCAAAATCCACGAGAATCCCCAGGAGTTAAGAGGGAAGAGAGCAGTTTGAGTAGTGAGCCACGCCCCATTGCCCGGCCTAGAGGGCATTGTGCTGGCCACAGACACACACACACACACACACACACATCCAACCAACGTCAATGAGATCACTTTTTGCTGGTCACAGAGGTACTGTATATTGTATACTATGCAAACTGTAGATTTGACCCATATGAGATTAACTACACATTAGAAAGCTGTAAAAATAGGATATTATACGTCATTTTATATCAAACAATTAGAGGCCCAGCTTTCAATGGGAAGATAACATTCTGTGGACGTTATTTATAAGTCAATATAAGCAAAAGGCAAGTATACAAAGGAGTATGACTGCATTCTTCAGTTGGAAAAAAGGCACTTTGTCTATATAATGATAAACTGTATTTTTCATCACCAGCAAACACTTTGTTTAAATATTAAACTGTCCAAGAAAGACATTGCCGATATTTGCGTAACTATGTCATTTTTCTTTTTCTATTTAAAGCTCAAACAAATTCCCCAAACTGCCACAGTTTGCCTTCATCTCTGAGATCAGACAATGATTAACTCAGTGTGCCCGTGGGATACATTTGGCCTTCATCTCTTCATGCGATTTTCACTGTGCCTCCAAAACCCTGTCCATTCACCACCGACATCATCAAGGTATTTCGCATCAAAGCACAGAGTTTTTCTTTCTTTTTTGAAAAAAACTCAACCCTGTTTTTTGTTCTTTGAACATCTATCTGGGAGCTTTTTTTTTTTTTTTTTTGCAGTGCTGATAGATGTTACAGCGTCTTCGCAGGGAATGTCCCTATGCGGGAATGAAGAGCCTCTGATGTTCTGTACTGTTTGTGTGTAATCCCTGATAAACCAGGTCTCAGGATTATGCTCTGAAGGACAAGGACAAGCCACCTTCATGCCTTGTGGTCATTCGAAAAACATACATATTACAAGTTAAAATAATAATAATCATTTCCTCAACCGAGACATTCACACTGAGCACTTTATTTGGAACACCTGTACACCTACTTACAGTTTTCATGCGACTATCTAATCAGACAATCATGTGGCAGCAGTGCAATGCATACAGTCATGCAGATATGGGTCAGGAGCTTCAGTTAATGTTCACATCAATCATCAGAATGGGGAAGAAATGTGATCTGGGAGATTTCGATCGTAGCATCTATCTCACAGCTACAGTCTTACAGCTTGCCTGGAGTCAAGCCTCTCCATATACCTATTGTAAAGAACTAGGAAGTAGTTTACATCAAGGGGTAATATCTTTAAAAGCCAGTATTCCTCTTTTTGCTCAAACCATGTTGGAAATCAGAACTTTATGTCCCTGCATGCTTGTAATTTATTATGATTACAACAATATTACAGCATTTTAAAATCTAAAAATGTGAAGGGGTGATTAATATTAGATACAAGACCCAAGACGTGACGCCCATAGGCAACTTCAAAACAATGAGAAATCTGTTGTTTCAACTGTACTAATCCTCGCACATTTGGTGCAGATGTCTTCGAATGGAAATTAGGCCAAACATACAAGGAAATACGCAACACTTTTCTCTCTCAAGTTGCACCATGGGTTGAATATCATTTCGAAAGTGCAGTTCAAATTGACAGAAATGTGTGAATGTGAAAGCATGGCGAGGTACTGTAGCACATATTTGTCTCTCGGGGCCAGGGGTCATGGACGATCTGAGAGCTGGCTCGGGTAAACCATCTCAGCATCAGCTCAGAGGTCAATTCCTATTTGGGGCTCATTCATACTCTCTGCGTAGCACAGCTTTTCCAAGCAAACCATAATAAACATCAGCTGTGTTTAGCTGCAGATGTGATTGTCTTCTCCCATGAAACTCAGATGTCTTCCTGCATCTCATGAAATTTATTTCTATTTTTTTTCACATTATGGCCTTGGAGAAGTTATTGGGCTGAGCTCTTGCCAATTCCATTTCCTTATCATTACCCGGAATATTGTTTTTGCCCCTTGATAAACATCACCAGGAAACAGGCGAGACTGGAACTGTGCTCTTTTCGCTTGTTACAGCCTAGATTTAGGCACTAGATTATTCTCCAACGTGCTGGAATTAGCCGTTCGTCTCTGTTTTCGGAAACCCCCGATCCACGACTCCACCGGAACTCCAGCTGCCACTGGGACTCACTATTTGAGCCTCATTTGGCAAGGTCCTTGTCTGCCCCACAGCTTACTAAATGTTAAATAGTGTAAATATTTAAAGAGTGGTCTTTCTAAAAAGCAAAGCGCTAGTCTAGTCCAAATACTTGACCAGTCAAATGCAACATATTTAACACACACACACACATGGCCATGGCTTTTGGAGCAGTGCCAAGTGAACACTACAGTGCACACTGCTAAGTAACGGAGGAATAAACAAAATGGCCGCCACCTGCTTTTCTTTTTCAATCATGTCTACACAATTATGAAAAACAAAGAGGAAAGTCAACTTTTTAAATAGAGGAGAGATTTCTTGTTGTTGTTGTTGTTGCTAGAATCAATCTGAAGGTCTTCTCAGCAGGCCGTTGAAGAGGCAATTACAGACCACTTCTTAAACTGCTGGCACAAAGGAACCCCCCATGCGCATCCGGTGGAGAAGACAACAGATAACACAACACAATGTCGCAGTGTCTGGAGGGTTGAGACTCTAAAACAGATGCCCTCCTCTCTGCAAAAACAGCAGCAGTGGACTCACAGTGAGGGAGGGAGGGACACATAAAACCCTGTGTCTAAACACAACCAGATGCTCCTTTGCTGCCAAGCAGGTCCCAGGGATCCCATACTGGGCACTGCACTGACCTTCATGAGCTCCAGAGTGTGGCCCAGTTTATTGGCTGTTAAAATCCCTTCTGTACCACCATTAATGTACATAATCCTGATGCCCTGTGCCATAGCCTAGCTTTAGTCCCCGGAGCCTCTGGATGAATAGACTCCACCGTATAGGCACTTCACCCACTGTCTCATTCTGGCACCATTTTAATATCCCTGCTATTCTGTTCAAAAGCCTCAAATCAAATGGCTGCAAAACATTACTTCATAATAAGGCAGCAATGGAATGTCAATGGTACTGCCAGCTTTTCATGCACACACACATTACATAAACTTTCTGTCCAGTTTATCAGGGTCACTATATTTTGTGATGAAGTATAATATACTAGGTATATAATAATGAGTAGATTGCAACATAGGAAAGTGGGTCATGTTTATTTCATATTTCTTTGTTTAGTAAACTTTTAGTAAAATTTTAGTAAGACTACAAACTTGGCTGCCCAAAAAGGTGTATGTTTTTGAATTCTTTTTGCAGTAGAGATGCAATCAATTCCGTACAGATGTTTATTTTGGTGTTGTTCAGCTTTCTTGACCTATCTGCGGACAGCTGAGCTGGAGCATGAGGACAAACACACACTTCCAATCTTCCCCAAAAAGAGGTAACCATGGAGGCCAAAAATCTAATCTGATACTGCTGAGAAGGCCAAACCCAGACAACCAACAGCACATTGATTGATTGAATTTTATATTCAATAATAATATTTCATATTCATATTCTTTAACCAGTTAAGGTATACAATCACAAATATTTAAAACATCTCTGTGATAGCCATGGACACTCAGGTTTAACAATAACCTGAGATGGTCTTTGGAGAAATTTAAAATGGATTTTAACTTCCAGTAAAATTTTCAGGTGTGTTTGATTGTTCCACGTTCACCTTTATCTTTTTCTACTTTTTCTCATTCAAAGTTGCACGACAGAAAACCATCAATGTCCCATCAAAATCACTCTTTGCACAATCCTCCTTAGAACCGATAGGAGTAGAACCCGTTGGATCTGGGCAACAGTAATAAATAAGAAATACATAAATCAGTAATGTTTAAACAGAAGAACTGAGGAATGGTCCAACTCTAAAATTGCTTCAGTATATCATAAGACATACGCACTAGCATCAGCTCTCTCCACAGACACGCATGTCAATATTAAAATGTCCTTTTGAGAAAAGAAACTATTGCTGCATGCATAGGAGGGTATGCTCAGGCCACAGCTAAAGCGCAGAGATTAAACTGTCAGCGTCTCACTTTGCAATGAGGCCACGGCGCCACGGTGACACCATCGTAGATGTGACAGGCGCAAACTGCTCTCCACGTTACTCAATGTGACGGCTCGGCTTGGGAGCCGTGTCGAACTCGTAATTCAGAATTACACAGGGGAGGGTACGGAAGGGCTGAGGGGGAGAGGGAACAGAGTATCCCTACCGGGTTATAAAGTATTTAAACAGAGACGGGCAGGTTAGACGGCCATCGCTCCGACTGATGAAGTGTTACGGAGGCCGCAGCGGAACAGCATAAACAACCGGCTTCACTTCCTGGCACGGGACTCGCTCTGCTGTTGTGGTGCTTTGCAGGAACTTAGGTAGTTTCCACAACCCGGGGATCTGATGCAATCCGGTCCTTTCGCCATAGAAAAGAACAACCGCAGCCTTTCTGTCCAAGGCATGCTCGGCGGCGCTTCGACTGGGATTGTGTGCATCCGAAATATTGCACACTAACCAAGGTTTCTCAACTTGAGCTAGATCACGTGCCCTCTCGTTGGGTTTAACAGAGCGAATGGGGTGGGGTTTACGGGGTGTTTGTGAGAGCCAGGCAAAGCCACAGTGTATTTATAAACAGGCAGGACAACAGTGCTTATTAAATGGGAGTGGGCTCTTCACTCAAACAGAACCGGATGCCAGCATTTGCCATTCATGCTTTGTGCTCTGTCATCTTAGCAGCTGCCAATATGAACTGAAAGCGTACATCGACTTTTACATCAAGCATTCCCAGATTCCAGTCTCCACTTCAGAAGAAGACATTTTAAAGAGGAGTTTCCACATCCTATTACAATGTTTATTTTTGTTTGTTTATAAAATGTGACGTCAAGGTGTCGATTGGTGTTGTCAGGATGCCTTTCACCCCGCTTTATTGGCATTTATTAATGAAGAATAAATGTTATTTTTTTAATCATACATTCTAAGTAAATATCAACATTTCCTTTTCAAAAGCCACAACAGCTTTCAGCGCTACTGAACACAATGAGTCACACAACATGACTCAGTGCATTGAAATACCTCAGATACGTCTATGGAGGGAGCAGCAAATGGGAGCAAGTTACTGTTGGATAAACAGGAAATGGGAATGGGTGGGGAGGTCACATGACTCTCTGGACAAGGCCTCTCCTCAGTGCCAAAGAGCCCAAATGTTCCAAAAGTGTACACCGCCGCTTCTCCACTTCCTCAAGGGCTCCCTGGTTTGTGTTTGTAACCTTTCTCCTGCATGCATTCTGTTTGCCCAAGTCTAGTGCAGATAAAACAATTTGGCACTGAACCCGTATGGTATGAATCCACATATGGAGTTACACCCGTGCAGTCTTGTAGACTCAGAGTCATTGTACGATCATGTTGTGAATGGCTCGAGTTCTCAAACAAAGTAATTGACATCATTATCCGTCCTGAATCTCCAAAAACTGCAAGAAAATTCAATCAACCAGAAGTATCTTTGAAGTCTCCTGCAGCGACCATTGCAGGATTTGGACCTCACGCAAGTGAATGAAAATATGCTTCACTGAAACTATCATACGCTGTCCAACTTTTCCAGAGTGAGCATGGAAATTGTGACTGATTTCACAATTTCAGCAAAAGGAGGTGGAAGCTTGTTAAAAGAATGAACTAGTGCCTGCCTTGCAAAAATAAAATTATAATATAAAAATAACAACCCCAAGACCATCATGTAAAGTTTGATTGTACTTCTTCCCAGGACTGTCATGTTTCCTGCTAATAGAAACAACTGAAGGTAGGTTTTGAAACAGCTGGTAACTGGCTTACCAGGTAAAACCAGCTCCTAGCTTCACCTGGTTTGACCAGTTCAAGCTATGTTTTGAAACAGCTGGTAGCTGGTTGAGGGCGGCACGGATGGTGCAGTGGGTCAGCCGGGGCCTCTCTGTGTGGAGTTTGCATGTTCTCCCCGTGTTTGCGCGGGTTTCTGGGTACTCCGGTTTCCTCCCACAATCCAAAGACATGCAGGTTAGGCTGATTGAGTCTAAATTTCCCGTATGTATGAGTGTGTGAGAGAATGGTGTGTGTGCCCTGCGATGGACTGGTGGCCTGTCCAGGGTGTATTCCTGCCTTTTGTCCAATGTATGCTGGGATAGGCTCCAGCCCCCCTGAGACCCTGTTCAGGATAAGTGGGTTAGGATAATGAATGAATTAATGAATTAATGAATGGTAGCTGGTTGACCAGCTACGAGCCCAGACAAGCTACCAGCACTAGCTGGTTGACCTGCTCATACCCAGTGTGACCAACTTTATGACCAGCTTGGCCATGCTGGTTGATCAGCTCATACCCAGCTAGACCAGCTTTATGACCAGTGTGGCCAGCTCAATTTTCAGGCTGCTGGAGCTGGCATAGCTGGATTTTACACCAGGGTTACCTTCAAACCCCTTTGATTATGGATACCCAATTGAGCTGCTGCATTGTGTCACTGAAGCACACTTACGTGCGCATAATAAATCCATAATTACGGCACGGTTTATGAGCATCCCTTGATGAGGGCGGCGAGAGAAGCTCCTACTCTTTTAGCTGATCAACTTCCGCCCGAGCTTTGCTGACGAGGCTGAGCGAGCACGCGCCATTACCGGGGGAGAGCACACGCGAGATTATAATTAATCTCCGTAAACACATCGCTGCACAAATGAAAAAGGGCCCGCCGTGCCGATGTGAACGTCACAGGCCGGTCACATCCTCGTTAGCGTTAGCACGGGCTTAGTCACTGCCAAGGTGCAGCTTCCTAAAATTCTTATGAATTACAAGAAAAATCTTTTTCTTTTTTTTTCTTCTGCTTTCCTTTTGATCGAATGACACAATGGTAAAAAAAAATAAAAAAGACAACAACCTGTGCAACCAATTGCGATTCAAGTTTTGTAAAAGCATCAGTTCCATTCCTAGGTTTTCTAGCCAGACCTGTTCTACTCACCAATCTCTCTATATGACCTCTCATATGACTTATTTAGGATCATAGCCATCCATGATTAAATAAAGAAAAGTTTCCCTGCTGTAAAATCCAGCTATGCCACCTTGACTATCTTGAAGATTGAGCTGGTCATAAACTGGTCAAGCTGAATATGAGCTGGTCAATCAGCATGGCCAAGCTGGTCATAATGCTGGTCTAGCTCGCCATGAGCTGGTCAACCAGCTGCTGGCAACTTGTCTGAGCTGGTAGCTTGTTAACCAGGTAGGAAACTCAGCTTTGTGTTTCTCAAGAGTGGGGCATGGCTAGACTCCACTCTGAAAAATCGAAGCATCTGTTTATTCAGAGCAATGTGGGGTTTCAGTGCTGGAAATCCCTCAGGTACGTGAATACAGGCCATGTTGGGAAATATGACCTGATTAAGCAAGTGTAACTGATGACCTAGTCTTTAGCAAGCCTCGCATGCAGGAACTTCCAGCCCCCATTTTAACACTGCCAGTGAAACATCAGCGTATCTCCTGTGTCTGACTAAGATTGCATAAACACCCTAACGTTTTTTTTTTGATACCGTGCCCCGTCTAACCTGTACGTTTGGGGATGCATGTACACACTTGCCTAGGCTAAACTCTGCCAGGAATAAAAAAAGAAAAGAAAAACCAGCTTGTGCACATACAGATACTCTCAGGAGCTCTCTGGGAAAGAGGCCCAAACTACCGAAGCGGGAGAGCGGGAGCTGTCTGCGGGGAGACACGGTTCAAAGAGAGAGAGCCAAGAGGTCAAAGTTCAATGGCAGATCTGCAAGATGCCATCCATAATTGATTTTTTTTTTGGGAACAAAGCAAGTCTCGCTTGACGAATGGAAAACCGGCGCCTTATTGGATTACCGTGTTTGAGCTGCGGCATCGGGGGGGGATGCGTGTTAGGACCTGTCCCCTAGGCGTGTTTACATCTGACACGGAGGAATGCGTTAGCGTGTGCGCCGTGACCTTACGGGTCTCTGCTCTGACACGTACAGTATATTCAACACTGCTTTTATATGTACTCCGTAGGATTTACCTCACTTTTGGCAGGAAAAGCTAAAACAATGAAACAAACTGAATACCGTGGTTAATGAACGCTCGCTGATTCGCCTGGGCGGGCATTGCGTAACAGGAATGCAATGTGGTTAGAGGTTAGTGCACGGAGCTCTAGATTTGAGAGTTACCGGTTTTAATACCAAGGCAAACACTGTTGTTTACTTGTAAACATGATGCTTTTGTTCAGTTTATTTCTATTATGAATGTAGTTGTAAGATTAGTTAAACATACAGCAAAGGATGAACAAATAAGTGCTTATAATAATTTACAGGAAAAACAGAATTAAAAGAAATATTTGAATGAGTCAGCACACATAATCCACAGGTGATTAAGCATCATTGTTAGAGAATAACAATCAAATCTAAATGTCTGCTTCCACAAAGTTAATATGGTAAAAAAAACATTACATGGTTTGTTCACCACAATGAATAAGTAATGTGACAAATTGTGCAGGAACTTTCTGTGTTGGTCTCAGAGGGGATATATCCATATTATGTAAATGTGTCACTAAATAGAAAATAAAAGTCGGGTGTGATCCCTGTAAACTGTAGTCGCAGCATCAGATGCATGACTCATTCTGTCGGGAAGGATTTCGGGCTGAAATGAGGCTTTGAAGTGACCCAGCTACAGCCTTTTGGTTTGTGGCTGCAAAGCCATTTCAGATTAATTGCGGTATCAGAGGTGAAAGGTGAAGTCCTTTAGTCAGGCTTTGTGAATCTCCCCCTCCGACAGATGAATCCACACTCCAGATACGGCTGGAATTCCCCTGGGAACGCTGAAATTCCTGCACCTGTGTTGGGACAGCACAGCCAGGTCCCTCCTACTATATGAATACAATAATGGGCCTACGGTTCCATCTGGTTTATCCATCAACACTGGGAATAAAGTGTTAGATTCCAGGATCTACATAAACGTTTCTCATCTCTCGACAGACAGAGACAGGGGCTAGTCACTCATTTTTTAAGTTCAGTTTGAAAAACATGGGCTCCAGGAGCCAAACGCACGCAGAAACATCTGTGTGGGTTTTCCCCCCGATGCTGTCCAAATGCATTCCAGGGGCAGAACATAAAGTGTGTTCCTGTTTGTCTGAGCACCATGAATTCATTCACGGCAGTCTAATGTGTTATAGATTACTGCATTTCCCCCCACAATGTTCACATTTCCACAGAGGCTTTAACAAAAACTGTTTATTAGCGAACTTCAGGTGAACCATAAATCATGACACTGAATAATAGATTTCCAACTACCTACTCATATTTTTAAAATATAATGTTTAATTCGAAGGTACACCTGATGGTCAGTCCTCACCCTGTTGCTACTGTCTGTCCTGATTATATTCCTGGGCCTCCTGGTCAGGGAAGTATCAACTTCAGGGATAAAATGACACTCAGCAGTCAATGCTTATGCTGACATCTATACTGGGCCTGATATGACCGGTCTAAAATTCCACATTCACTCAGCAGAGGACTCTCAATGAAGAACGAAAATAGAAGAACGGAATTCATGAGTGAAAGGGAAAAACCTTTGAACGCGGGCTACAGACAGATCCATTTACAGTACTTTCGACAGCGCTACTGAGAAGAGTACTGACTATGTGAGGATGATGAAGATGACTGAGGACGAAGAACAGGTCATTAACGGGCTGTCACAGGCTGGCCGTTGAGATGAACAGATGAACCACTTCTGAACAAGATTCCCTAGTCAGAGGAGGTCCCCCGCAGCACATTGGGCCTGAGGGGACAGACCCAGGAGCATTTAAAACGGTTTATTATTGCTAGGACACCGCAGCCAATATCTTCCACATTGATAAATTGCTACCAGCTGACGAGCATGGTTTACCAGCGCATAGGTATGCTGAAGAGTTCAAAGAAACCGTTGCCAAAGAGTTCCACGTCTGTTGACATCACGGCGTAACGGCCGATGGAGATTAAAAAACCCCAGAAAACAAAATCGAAACAGTCTGTGGATGATTTCGGTAGAAGCACGATCCAACGCTTGTTCAAAATGGTCTCTCGTTAGGGATGTCGGCCCGTTGTTTACGTTTGTGGTGGATGACCGGGCATTCTGCGGCACCGCGGTTCTTACATAAGGAGCTGGCAGGCGAAATGGGACGTCTTCACAATGCGCAGCGGCTCAAACGACCGGCTCCTTCCGCGCAGACAAAGCTTCGGTCTCTTGCCAATCTAAGCCTGGATGGCCATGCCTTTCAACCGCAATTTTAGCTGTCTGATTTCTTTCGTCCTGGGCCTTGGTGCGCAGAAAGGGCTAAAGAGGAAACCGTCCGCCAAAGCAAACAACTAATTGGAAGTTCTTAATTTTGCTCAGGCCACAAATAGCAACGTTCTCATCTACGCGAATGAGAACAGTACAGTTAATGTTCACATTCACAAGAGAAAATCAACCATTGTCCGCAAATAATAAAGTATGTCATTCAATTAAAACTGTGAAACCAGCGGCGCATAAATAACAGAACCATACCATGACTAAAACCCACTGTCAACTATTCTAACGAGGCTCAGTGGTCTCTCAATCATTACGCAAACTGTATGCACAGCTTCAATCGTTACATAAACAGTATTTTAACCTTAAATTAAGTATGTAAATATGTAACTTTCCTTAGAATGACTATGTTTGTTTATTGTGTAGCTATATTCATATTAATAATGTAGGTTTTTACTACACTATCCGAGTCAGTTGAGTAGCTTACAGAACACATAACACTAAGACATGTAGGCAGACAGAATGATGTTTGGGGAAAATAGGCTACATTTAGCCTTCCAGATATAAAAAAATAAAATAATAATCATAATAATAACATATCCCATTAATGCCAGTGATGAGGGTGGGATGAGGGATGCGGGGGGTGATATATGGGCGCAGCACCTAATGGGTTTATTACTGATGTGAATTAGATCAGCCTCACTCATGCATCCTAATGAGAGGCGCGATAAAAACCCCCAGGGCATCGGTTCGGGTGGAGTGGTTTTTATGCGCGTCCTTCACCGTTATCTGGGCTCCACCTCATGACGCGCTGTCACTCAGATTTACTGTACGCCAGCAGTTAGCTCATTTAATCTCCATTTGCGTGATCCAGTCGGCCTTGTTGACCTCAGCAGAAACGGGATAGTAGCTCGGAGCTTTGTGATACGGAGAGCTGGGGCTCGGTACGGTGCCTCGAGCTCCCAGTTGTGATCTGCCATTCCAAAGTGGTAAAACAAAAAAAAGAAAGAAAGAAAGAAAGAAAAAAAAAAAAGTCTGTACTAAGTGTTTTAGACCTGTTTTGAGACATACATTCTTTTTTTTTGGAGAAAATATTAGCTTGTTACTGTTTGCCTGAAGTTACCCCATTGGCTAACCTTGAAATGAGTCAACCTGTTTTACCTCACTGGCAATAGTTTGTGTCTTATTTAGCAAAATATGCAAGAGAAATAAGATTTTAAGTGTAATTGTAAGACTAAAATACTTTTTTGTTTGTTTGTTTGTTTGTTTTTTGCAGTGGGGGGAAGGAAGGAAATTGGGAATGAAAAGATTTAGATCAAAAATAACTGCATACAGGGGAGCAATATTATTGGACTCAGTAAATCTATATTATTTTATATACCCATCATTTGGATGAGCAAATTATTTTAAGTAATATTAATAATAATATTTGGCAATTACTTGTAATTGTATACTATATTTGAGGAATCCCTGTTACTCCAGGGTGTTGAAAGCTGTCCGTCATAATTCATGATGGATTGGCCGATTGTAATTTTCATAGGAAGACGTAGCTACCTGTCAAAAGTTACATTCAGCAAAGCACTCACTGACTAGCACAATATCAGTGTAGCTTGCTTTTATGATTAAAGATATTGTGTGTGTGTGTGTGTGCGTGTGTGTGTGTGTGCGTGTGTAAAAGAGAGAGCAAGAGGGATTAAATTTAATTTCAGTATGTACACATACAGCATACGACGACTATGTTTATAATGTTTATTTTCTGAAGGGCAGTTGAATACAATAACACCAGCATCTTCTGTCAGGACTAGGAGCTAGAAAAGGGTTATTTGTTGCCCTATTACAGGTCCACGAATAGCACGGCTAGGAAAACGGTGGTTGAGGGGCACTGCATGTACCCGGGGCCCTTCTGCACCCTTGTATTATTCTCAAGCCCAGGCCAAGAATACAAGCTGATGAGCGTAAGAAACCCGTAATTAAAAAAAAGGCAAACAGTGTGACTCACAGGCTGCTGACGAGAGTGCTGCTATTGCCTCGTCTTAACCCCGGTAATTAACTCCTCGTGATCATTACATCTCCACTCACCAAGGATGTCAGGGCGGATCTGAAATAGCTCGACTTCTCCCCCTCCGTCCCTGCAGCTGTGGGGCCCTCGGGAGAGACACGCCACAGTTTAAAAAACCTTCTCGCTTGATATATAAATCCGCTGGCTTCTGCCACAGTAATTACCTGGAGCAGGTGGAGAGGAGCGGTGCCCAATCTGACTCACGGAGCGTTTCCTGGCCTGTCCTGCCCCTGTGAGCACCCGGCCATACCCCGAGTGAAAAATATAAAATTAATAACTGCAAACTGCCCTCTGGACACATATAGGTTTGAATTATTGAATGAGAGGAACACTGTGTTGAGGAAAATCATTCCTGTGCAAAATTGGACAGTAGCTCTCATTATCGCTGTGCAGTCCAGTGAATCTAAAATAATTGGCATTGCTGTTCCCGCAGAAATATTGATAATGATGAGGTCACAGTGTTATCCAGACAGGTACACACACACACACACAAACATGCAGGCATACGCAAGTGTACACATATCCACATGCCTGTGCACACACACACAGTAGTTAAATGGGTTGCATGTACATTTATGATTTGAACTCAGGTATGCACAGCTTCAAATTCAACAGACAGCCTGCTAAAGAAGTGCATTTGAATGTTTGAATTTACTGAATGCAGAAATATAGTGTTTCTCACAATGTTGCTGCAATGGAGTGGCAATGTTATTGCAGTGACAAAACATTCCAGTAACATTGTGAAAACGTTTTGTGTTTGCTGGGTTAGCAGAATGTAAATAACACAGTTCTTACATCTTCAGACCTCTAATGTGTGAGGGCTTTAGGCTTGGGTAATTATGTGGCAGAAAGCCAATTTGTCTTTATTCAAACTATTCTGTTCGGTGATGATCAGAGGTTTCAAAATACAAGCTGTTTATTTAGCCTGAGTTTTTCATTTTTTTTTATGTAGTCACACACGTACGCGCACAGACACACACACACACACACTCCAAATTGTAAGAATGCAGTGTACGGATGCGTGAAATAGCCAGCCGTGTAAGTCACCCTCTCCGCCGGCTCACCACAAGAATAATTACCAGGGGCTTGTAGGCTGATAAGATCCACCTCACGCAGGGTCAGGGAGGCCGCCGCTGAGCCGTGACCCCTGAGCCCTGTGACGCGCACAGACGCCGCAGCCTCAGCGCAGCGGGTCTCCCCGGGTTCAGCGGACCTTCGACACGGTTCGCGGGTGGTCACCGCCCGGGCCCCCCACCTCACGGGACACACAAATTAGCCGCCCCCCCCCCCCCCCCCCGGTTCGGCGATAAAGAGCCGGGGGGGGATTAGAGACCTCCACATTCCTCCTGTTGCTCTTTATCACCAAAGGGCTTCGGTGGAGAGTGTGGAATTCTCCAACTCTGGCGACTGTCTCTGGTTTTATTTACTATCCAGCATTATTTACTGCGAAGTGATATTACGTGCACTACAGTTGTAGTCCAGGAGGGTGTGTGCTGCTGAAGTCGGCTGGCGCAAGCCACTGCAATGAGTAAGGTAGTAGACCAGAAAATAACACTCTGACACTTAATATGGCCAATGGGCATACTGGGGATATCAACCCCCCTATGTAAGCGTTCTCTGAAGATGTTTACATAAGGGAGCTAGTGTGTATATATACGTATATCGCTGGTGAATTATATGGCCTTTCCTCACCACCATTTTCTGCTGTTGCATTAAAATTATGCAGAAATTGTAACAATCAAAATAGTTTCCCTAAATTTTCACATTCTTTTGACTTGATTCATTCCTTTGAATTTTTTTTCATTGCCTTCTTTTAATGTTCCAGCCCATCACAGGAAATACAACTTTTGGGATTAGCACTATAACAAGACTGCAAATTAAGCTATTTGTAATTGTAACGGGCATGACCACATTACACCCAGATCTTCAAACAGATGCTACTGCCACAGTCCCATGGCCTGGTCTGGACTGGATTCCACCACTTGGCTGAGAAGCCGCTGCAGTTCAGCTGTTGTGCTAGAGACAGCAGGGTCTCAGAGAACTATTCAGACGTCAAAGCCAGTGTCATCAGATACTGCAGAAATGTAAAATAGTGACAGAACAAAGGACTGGGAGGATTTGAAAAAGCTAGAAAAACACTTTTATATCTGTACCGCCTGCAAAAAAAAAGAAAAAAAAGTAAAAGGAGCCAAGGGTGTAATTATGTTGAATCGTGAGGGTAGTGCTTGTCCAGCCACATAATGGGTCCTGATGTGGGGGTGTCTTAAATTTAGCTTCAACACCAAAAGTACCCATTCAGCGTGATCCCATTGAACTTCCTGAATCTGTGTGTGAATAACCAAAGACCTGGCTGCAGCTCGAATTCACACGGACAGTGACAAATCCAATGGGTTCCTAATTTAAAACTGAATATTCATGCGAACATGTGAGAGGGTGTGTGTATGGTTGCAGGTGCCCATTTAGGGACACATCTATGGAAGTATGTAATGCGTATATGTCTGCTTGTGTGCATGTGTGTGTGTTTTGCTGTATGCCACATACACATCCAGATTCACATACAGAGAAGTGCACTTTCTCACACTGATGCGGTACACACACACACACACGCACTCACACACACACACACACACACTCACACACACACACACACAAGAACGTTTAATTCATCTGGTTCTCACTTTAAACACACAAACAATGTAGTTTGTCTTGAGGGACTGCACAAAAAATGTCTGCTAAAATGTCCACTTATTGGCAGGTAATGGTCCTATAAGTGCATGAAACTTGATTATTGTTGTTTAATGGGAAACAGAATGAAGTCGGAGCGACAGGGCAAAGACGGAGAGGGAAAGGGAGAAGAGGAAGAATGATTTAAATGTAGTGCTGAGCATGTCCAGAGATTATGCAGCCCAGATGGAGAGGAAGGCTAGCATTCCTGGCCTTTCCCCACTGCTCTGGGTGCCAGCTCTGCTGTTACCCACAATCCCCTTCACCTTGGGCGGAATTCCTCATGTGGTGAGCTGTGTGCATTTTTCCATTGAATCCAGCACTGGCTCTCAGGCTCTTTATTACATTATACAGGCTGTTTTATATTATAAAGGTCAACTCTTCTCAAATCTTAGTCTGGGCTGGTCTAGTTCACCAAACCCAAACCATCACTAGTCACACCTGGCAAGAGAATATGACACAGTTCACCCCCGTACGCTTATTGACACTTCAAATTGGAATAATATTTTTAAAAGCTCAAATCATTATGTATTTTTTTAGTTTAATGTTCTCAACAATAACATACCACGCAGATTTTTTTTCTACCACACGTTTTATGTGTCTCAAGACATGTCCGTGTGGCTTAATGAAAATGATTAATCATTAAGCCCATCTCCCACTGCAGACATGACGTCTTTCCTGCATTAACATTTACAGGAAAGGTCTGGTTCATACAGTTTATTATTTATTTTTCTGTCCTGCGCAGGGGACATATGTGGACACACCAGCATGTCCAGATGTTTCATGGGCTGCTTTCTGTTTCAGCAACAAACTCTGTCGCCATGGACACAAAAGAGCAAGGCCAGCTCGGAGCCAAGGAACTGAATAAACATTTTCCAGAAACAGCTTAAGCAAGGAGGAAACCTTCCTTCTTCTCAGCCCCCACCCCCCCACCCCTCCTCATTCCTGTGTTATCACCCTGTGCTCCTAACCTCTGCTAAAATTCTCTAAGTCTCCCCCTGGCCCCTTCCCCCCCAACCCAGCGGCCCCCGGACCCCAACTGCCCCGCCACTTCCTCACCTCCAGGCAACTCTTACTGGCCAGAGTCAACTGAGAACCAGAACAAGATGTCCCAGAAGCCACCTCCATAATGGCCGCTCCAGGATTCAGCTCAGCCAGCGCTGTTCCTGAGACTGTTTATCAGGGGTTCCAGAGCTCCACAGGTACTGGCGCCATTTTGTTTATGTTGGGATTCTCTCTCTTCTGGGCTTTGGCCTCTAATAGCTTTGAGCTGTTACACTGGAGGCTTGTCAAACTTTGTTTGGATGGCTGAGCTGTTTCCTTGGTTAAAGAACAACACAGATTGACCAGCTGGTGGTGCTATAGTGCATATGAAAATACTTTGGGGTTAGGGTGAGGGTTAAGATGAAGGTTATGACTAGGGGTAATTATGTGAATGATTTTTATGTTTTTGACATTTTAGAACTTCTACTCTTTATTGTTGTTATAATTGTATACATATTTACTTCCGTTTTGTTGCCAGGGGCCTGAAGAATGCCAGATTTTAGTTTCCATTGATTCTGTTACAAATAAGGAAAGCAAAGTGGAAAAAGTATCCCTACTTAAAAGTAAATAGATTTGCCATTTAGCACTTATCTGGTTCCTTTTCATTTGAATGAACGTAATCATGCTTCCTGCTAAAGAAATGCAATGGCAGTTATGTTTGCTTCTGAATGATGACATTTCCTAAGGCGACAGAGGAGATTAATGCTTCAGGATAACAATGGGAATGCAGACAGTATCTATTTAAAGGAAAGTGAAAGAGATCAAATGCAGGACACAACGTCTGTTAAAACTGCCTCAAGTATCATGTGTTTGTGTACCATCCAGTTAAATATGTGATGCAAAACATTTAACTTGTGAGAAATTATTTCTAAGCATGTTAAAAAACTATTGAATTGTCTCTTGTTGATTATCCGGCTTTGTGAGTTTGTTCAATGTTCAGATAAGCGATTGTGTTGAGAACACGTGGAAGATTCCAGGCTCCAGGCACAAAATGGCCGACTTGTAGTCTGTTTTCCCCTTTACCCCCTTTGTCCATAAACTCAGTGAGAAACTCCAGATCAAATAACCCAGGTTGTTCTGCAGATGAATTCTTGTGGTTCGAGAGAACCCTCCTGGATCTGAGCCCAGACGGCGTCTTGCAAACGATCTCCCGCTCTGTTAGAATATGTGCATAATGCATGAAATGGGGAAAAAAAAGTATTACAAGGAAAAACAACCGGAGCTCCCAGTGTGACGACGGTTCCATGATTAAGTTACTGTGCTCTGGAGCCAGAGGTCTGCTGCCTTGAAGCACAGACTGTAGTCGTGTTTTGTCCTCCATACAATGATGAACCAGCAGACATACTGTAGCCCACACAGTGCTCTTGTAACAAGGAAATGAGAAGCATTGCTTGTTAATAGGCAGGCCCATCACCCGTGTTAGTTGTTAGGGGCCTTGTAGTCTAGTCTGCCTTTGTTTCAGAATGACGTGCGTCCTGTTTTGTATGCAGTCACTTTAGCTCATTAGTGCTGGTTTCTGGCTGAATTTTAATGAGATAATAATAAGGTGATAAAAAAAAGATCACAGGTGATAAAAAAAAAACCACTCAATTGTTTGATTACTATATTTTGTTTGGCTGTTTTCTACCTTTGCTTTCACAAATAAGGGTTTTCGATTTCTTTCTCAATGGCACTGACATTCATTATGCACAGCAATCAAGGCGTGGGGGGGGGGTGACCCGTCACTCATTGCGAGCCCAAGGAATTACAATCAGCTTGTACCTGACGCAGATCCACGTACGCTGTGCCAACCTTTCTGGAGCCAGGTGCGGTTTCCCAGCCTAACCCGGGCCAGTCCTCCATCACTGGAGGACACAATGGATGGCTTCACTCTGGGAGGAGAAACAACGGCGGGCAGGAAGCAGCTGGTCCTCCGCCTTTCTTTCCCCCTGCACTGATGTCCTTCTGAGGAGAGCTCAGGGCAGGATTGCTGAGTTAGCTGGATAACTGCGCTGAGTAAAAACCCAGAGCAGCTACTTTTTACTTCAGTCCATGTTCCAGTTTTACGAGGGTTCCAGGTTCTCCAGCTAACGCAGTAATCCTGGGGGGTATTTCACGAAGCTGGCTACCCGAGTAAGCCGAACTTCTGTAAAGTTTACGAAGTAAAACCCGGCACAGCTCTTTTTACTTTAGTCCATGTTCCATATCTGAACGGGTTGCAGGTTTTACTCAGTGCAGAGGCCTAGCTCAGTGAGTTAGCGAGCTTTGTGAAACAGGGTTTGGGTCAGGAGGTCCCTGCTGGGCTGGGTGGGGATCACAGCGATCTGGAGCGGTGAGTCATGTCAGAGCCGCTGGACCCAATCCGTGGCCCAGAGAGTCCGCCAGGCCCCGGAGGAGAGCAGGAAAAGGGAAAATCCGGAAGATTGGAAGGGAATTGGGCTAAGACGTAACTATGGTGCCCACCCAACCATGACACAAACCCTTCTGAGCAGGTCCAGCCCACTTTCGTCTCAGCGATGATGCTAGTCTAGGGTACATCAAGGAGCGCATTGTTAAAAGTCTGGACCAGAACCTGCGGCAAGCAAAAAAGGCATATTGTTGAAATCCGGAATAAAATTTAAAATGATTTATGTGGGCCTGTTGAATTGCTTTGGAACGTGTCCAGGCAAATGCAATCCAGCCCACGTGCGTTGAGCCGAGAGTGGAGGGATCGGCTCCTCCGAATATCTGTTTTCATTTGAGCTGGGGACCTGGGCTCTGTCTGAGGTGGGGCAGGAGGAGAAGAAGAAGAAAAATTTTTTTTGGCTCGAGTTAAACTCACCTGCAGGAATCCTCAGTGCCGGGGGCCTCCTCTTCTGAACGTGGGAGAGGCACATTTTTGGGAGAGGTTCGGCCTTTCCAGGGTGCTCCCAGGGACCGCACTTCACTCCTCACCACCTGTTTACCCAGGAGCACGTGGTGGAATGGCCCAGCTCATTTAACACACGGCCTCATTATGGAGGGGACGAGCCTGGACAAGGGCTGAGTGTCCTTGCCCAGCGATGCGGGTCCCGGCGGACAGTCCGAGAGAAGACCGCCCCGCCGGAGATTTATGAGGGCGGGAGTGTGCGTCACGGTAACCCGCCGATGTCTCCAGAGCGCGTTCACCGCCGCGCCTCGTTCGGGCGAAGCCGAAAGCCCTCGGGACACAGCATCACATGGTGCGTTCTTCAAACCAGTCTCCCATTTTTACACGCCGTGTGATCGCCGTGCCTTGAAATACCCAGACACGACACCTTTTCCTCGACCTACTTAGAGGCAGCCACTCGCGAAGTGATTAGCCGATGAAGTTATATAATGGAGTTGAACAAATGGTTATATACAAGTTATACAATGGAGTTCTCATTGTGTGAGAACATCGCTGTTGTAGTTACTACAGGAATGAGACTCACATGCTGAATTGTAACAGTTTAGTCCCAAGCTGTTGGTCCATCTATCTATCCTAGTCCTATCCACTTATTCCTAGTCATGCTCGTGGGGCTGCTGGAGCATATCCCAGCATGCAGTGGTACGAGAGGCAGGGATACACTCTGGACAGGTCAACAACCCATTGCTGGCCCACACACACCATTCACTCCCTCCAATTAGCTTCCTGCATGTCTTTGGACAGTGAGAGAAAATCGGCGTGTGCCCGGCGTAATCCCACGCAGACACAACGAGAACATGCAAACTCCACACGGGAAGGCCCTTGGTCAGGATTTGATTGTTGCAGTGAGGTGACAGTGCTATGGGGCAGCGTGTAAATTGGTTAAATGGCCTGTTACTTCCTGTTATTAGCACTGGCAGTGATGAAGCCCTGTTGGGCGGAATGCCCGTTCACTTTTTATAATCTGCATATAAGAGTGCAAACCTCCTCAGTGCAAATTATTCATAAGGAAAGTATGCATGCATGCAGTAGATATGCAGTATGTAGAAAAGTATGCATGCTCAAACTTTAGGCACTTTTCATCTGAGAGTGTAGATATTTAGAATAGAACAGGACCTCAAAGTGATGGGTGGTAACCTGCCAAGGTGGCCGTAGAATAGACAATCTTACCAGCCATTGATAAAATTGACCAGCATTTGGCTGGTGTACAGTACTAACTCTGTACCATGCGCTGCACCCTGGATCATAGCACTGAGCCTGGATTACGTAGGCAAATATCCAACTAGCCTAAATAAATGGATTATATTCAAAATAAGTTGTGTAAGTTGCTGTGGACGAGAGTCTGCTAACTGCATTAATATCATTGAGCATTGATCAGTCAAGGGCAGTTGTCTAGCAGTCGCAGACGAGCTGCTTGGTGCCTTGCATGGCAGCAAATCGCAGTTAGTGTGTGTATGAATGGAGGAATTGTACAGTGCTTTGGATAAAGGCATTATATAAATGCCAACCATTTACCAATCATCATTATTATTATTAGTTTATGAGTACAAAATGGTAAGCAGAGAGCTTATATTGGAGTCACATTAAAAACAAGTGATTATTCAGTTCATCATGTTTAGAAAGTCTGTATAAATACGTCTTAAACTTTGTTTAACCTTTTATATTCTGTTGTACACATTAGTTAAATACATAGCAGGTGTTCCTAGTAAGCAAAAGCCACTATCCAGACATTTAAAGGGGTGGAAATCTCATTTGAGAGACATTTAGACTGGGTTAACCCCAATATAGTTCAGGTTTCAGGTTTTGGATATAGCCTAGTTACTTCCTAGTTGTCTAGAAAACTTTCCATTATCAAACAAATGTAGGCAACGCCTCAGCGGATGACATTTCACTGACTTTTCACCACAAAAATGCTGGTTTTGCTGTAATGTACATTCCGCTTAAATAAGATCACTCTCCCGGTGGAAGTTCTGTAACTGCAGTGAGAAATCGGACACATGAAAATGGCCGTGCCAGAACCAGAACCACAGACAAAGAACCACGGTGGCCTGTTGCGTCGTGGTTAAGGTACATGACTGGAACCCGCAAGGTCGGCGGCTCGATCCCCGGTGTAGTCACAATAACATCTGCACAGCTGTTGGGCCCTTGACCCTGCATTGTCTCCTGCTCAGTCTAATCGACTGTACATTTCTCTGGATAAGAGAGTCTGCCAAATGCCATTAATGTAATGCAATGTAACCTGCAAGCGCGGCAATACAGCCACTGGATCCCACATCATATAGGGAGCTGGTTCCCAACCCTGCTCCTGGAGATTTATCCTCCTGTACATTTTCACATCAACCCTAATTTGGCAAACCTGATTCAACTAATTAGCAACTCTACAATATTTCTAGCAGTTCAATAAGGCATGTTTTGTTAGGGATGCAGTGAAAACCTATGGGATGCTAGATTTCCAGGAACCGGGTTGGGAACCACTGTCGATAATGTATATTTTTTATTTGTTCAGAAAAACATTTGAAGGAACCCGTAATTTAAAACGTTTGGATGCAAAATTTTCTAAACAAAAACCCACCTGGCTTAAATTTGTAGATTTCTGTTGAGAAATTCATTGGTATGGGTTTTGGGGAGGTGCTACAAATGCCACAAAATGCCTTTCGACAGGAGATTTAATGTCAGCCCTGAGGAACTCAGATGTAAATTCACTTATTCTAGTTTCCAATATACCACAGTATACCACAGGAACATGAAATTAGATAAGACTTCCATTGAGCCAAGCACATAATTTCATAACCGTTTTTTTTTTTTTTTAAAGAAAATGCTACCCTTTCTTCTATTAGACTGCACTACACAATTACAGCAGAGAAAATAACCTTATGCAGGGTTTAGACACCCTCAGGTTTGGTTTATACAGTTCTTAGTCCATCCACAAATTAGTCTTTAACATGGGAGGTATCTACAATTTTAGTAGACAATGTGTTTTGTATCTTATTTCTTGCCTAGAAGGAGTGCAAGTTGCTCATAAAACGCTGGGCAACGCCTTACAAATATTCTTGTCATTTTACACTGGTCAAAGAGATAATTTTCTTGTATTGCTTCTACCTTCGAGGCCATCTCTAGGCATTCATCAGAATAAAAATCTCAATAAAATGTGACTGTTCAGTTAATTGGGCTATATTTCTAAACCATTACCGTGAACAAAAAGATGACATTAAACAAAAAAAAATGACATTAAAATGCATTGCAGTCACTTAGCAAATGCTTTTATCCAGAGTAAATGACAAAAAAATGTTGAGCTAGCGCATCAGCATTAGAGTCTGAAATAAAAATGTTCAAATGTGATATCACCAAGAATGCACAGAAGGCACATTCATAATTCATACTGTAGTTTACGGTTCCTTCAAAGAATGCTTTATAGTGTACACATTGGCAACACTCTTTTTCCCCTTTCATTTAGAAAATGATAACTGTGAAAAAATGAAGAATGTGTACATCCCTGGTGCCCGATTGTGGCAGTTGTCGAACAGTTACCAACAGTTTTGGAGAGTGTTTTATACAGTAGCCAGTGTGTTATAAGTGAATCATTGTCCATAATGATCTTGTAGTTAATTTCTTGATTACACAGACATGCCTCCAAACTTTGTTGTGGAAGCATTTTACTGAAAGTGGGAGCCTGGTTCAATAAGGATGACTCTTAATTTGTCAGTTAATCCGTCACGGTTTACGACGGGCGGTTTGTACGCCAGTTGGCTGGACCAACTACTTTGATTCTGACCTGGTAAGTGTGTCACTCCTGCTCCGGTTTTGAGCAGGAGCAGGAGTGCCTTGTCCGTACACAACATTCCCGCTTTACGCAACGCAGGCCTACGCAGACCCCAGATGTGAAATGGTACGCACAGTCCAGTGCGTGTCGGTGCTTGTGGGGATTCTCTGACGTATCTGCGCGGAGGACGAATCCGCCCTGGGGGGGGGCCGTGTCCCAGTTAAACAGAGCATGTGCGAAAGGGTGCTCAGGCTGCAATAACGGCGCCCATCCTTGACCCAATCTTCAGCACCGCTGGCTTAATCCCTGCGGATTGGTGGAATGGCTCCCGCTTGTTTGCGAAGACCGAGGCGCACGCGGTCATGCTTCATAACACAGCGGGGAATTTAGCGCCGCCAATGCATCAAAACCTAGCCTCAAATTAAACCTCACACATTTGTTTTTCGGGAACTACTTCTCCCGAGGCGCAGTTTTCCGCATTTCTAATATATCGCCAGGAAATAATGGGAATGCTGCGGATAGTTAAAACAAAGGCTGAAATTCACATTTTAAACCGTAACATCAACATGAATGTCAACAGTAGCACATCCTTGCACTGCTTTACAAACTTGTTAGATCACATTTAAGAAAAACTGTTCTAAAACGGGTTTTCTGTATCTCTTGGTGCGAATGCAGTAATGTTGATATGCACGTTAACTGTGAAGACTTTCAAATTTTACAAATAAGCTCAATATCACCACCCACTGGACTACAGAGAAATTGCACCAAGTTCCTTCTCATATTTTTCTGAAAGCGCTGACCAAGTGTCAAAACAGCTAGAGCAAACAGTGCCCGTTGAAGTCATTTTGGTCTTGTTTATTTTAATTAGACTCACTCTCAAGATGTTGTAAACACACCATGTACACAGGTGCTACTAAATGATAGTTCATTCATTTAACTGGGCGGCCTGTAGCGTGGTGGTTAAGGTAAATGACTGGCATACACGAGGTCGGCGGCTCTAATCCGCACAGCCGTTGGGCCCTTGAGCCCCCAACTCTGCATTGCTCCAGGGGAGGATTGTCTCCCGCTTAGTCTAATCAACTGCACGTCGCTTTGGATAAGAGCATCTGCCAAATGCCAATAATGTAATTTATCACTCATTTATATGTCATATCGCATAAGCGAGTGCTACTCTGACTTCCAATTCAGCTCATCTTCAAAGCTCAGATGGCATCTACTGTTAAATAGCGTTGCCCTTTCTGCGTTGGACTCTAAAGAAAAAAACACTGAAATAAAATGCATACAAATCTTACTTACTATCCTCCCTGCCTGTCCCAGCTTTCCATTTCCAATAACCTGGCAGCCAGCACATCCACACGGGGCACTCTGGCAGTGAAAGCGACACTGCTAAAAAAACCCCTCCAAAACGGCCTCAAGCTGTGCATGCTGCTTTCACATAAAAGCAAAACGCACAAAATAACGTTGGAAAAAAAAAAAAAATGTTAACAGTACTCTCTACCTCCACTGAATAACAAAGCCCTTCATTCCCACCCCCCACCGCCCCACAGACAGACGCAATAATAACCACAGGGGGGCGTAAAACATGAGGCATGTCTTTAATCGTGTTCATGAAGTAAAGAGGCAAAGGAAGCGGTGAGCGGTCCGGGTTCTTTGCGTTACGTTACATCCTGGCAGAGGTAACGGCAGCATTTGATCTGCAGGTAATGGAGAGGAGACTACAGGTCACGTCAGAGCAACAGTTTCCATCAGTTCTGCCAGATATAGGTCTGCGGCAGAGCTATGGGGTCAATATGGCCGCTCGCAGATACCCGACCGCTCCAGAACTACACCACCAATTCCACGCGGAGTGCTTAAAAAAAAAAAAAGAAGAAGAAAAAAAAGGACACTATATTCAGAGCAATAATGTAACAATGTCACCCTATTTTCCACTCAAGGCAGCACAGATTTACTTTCCCACACCCTCCCCACCCCCCCCACACCCACTTGTGTTTCAGTTCCCCACACACAAATTCAAATCAAAACAATACTGACAACATTCCATTTCAGTTAAACTGGCAGGCCACTCCCAAGCTGAGCAGGCCCAGGGCTACAAACACACACCTGCTTATTTTAGGCCTGAAAGCAGCACCATGGGTACGTCGCCCACAGCCTGCGCAAGCCTTACCATCGTTCACTGATAACATATCCCAGCAGCCCCTGTGAGAACAGGCTTGCGTTTTACTCCCACAATTCCCACAACTCCCAGCAGACCCAAGGCTGTTCCACTTACGACGGCGCAAATTCGGAACAAAGGTGCCGCCCAGTGAATCTCCTCTTTGACACCTGCTATAGGTAGCGCCCCAGCGTTCGGCCCCGATTCGTCCGTACTAAGGAGGACAGCGTCTGACCTGGGCTCCAGGAGATCCGGCAGCCATACCGTTCATCAGGGCCGTTCACAAAAGAGAAAGCTTTTGATTGACTCTGGATATTTCAGAAGGAAATTTGCCATTTGACCTCAAGAAAACGAACAAAATAAAAAAACGTTATTTTACATGCATGTAAACTGAAGGTTAGTATAGACAGCAATAGGAAAAGCCTTGGGGAGCAGCAGGCATAGATAATGCCAAGCACATCCTGCTGTTAAGAGTGTAAAAACAAAGCAAAAAAAAAAAAGAAAAGGCTAAGTCACCATCAAAACTGTCAAGTGGGAATCAGCCAATGCCCAAATTGTAACAAGTTAAGTTAAGAGTTATAAAAAAAAAAGAAAAAAAAACTAAACTGATAAAGCCAACATCACTCAACGGACTCAATTGAAGGAATTGATTCCATTTAAAGCACAAACAACCCCATTATACTTTAAAAAAATATGCGCACAAGAAGCAGTTCAATGTTATTTTCACTTTTCGGGCAAAAACGGAACTCGAAGCGAATAAGGGGGATGTGTGCAGTGCATTCCTCTCGAGACCGTGCCCGTCGGTTCCTTTTTAGAGAGTAACCGCGGAACAGCCGTGCGAATGAAAGAGTCAGTCCAGCTGCATGAAAGAGGCAGGTCATGCACACATCCTGACTGCGACCAGACCACACATTTCACTTCAGTGCCAAACCAAGTGCCAGCCCGTCGGCCAATCAGACACACAGGAGTGGAAACCTCAAACCATATTAATTGGAGAAATAGGTAACAGTGGAGTAAGTAGGTGAAAGGAAGGCATATAGCTCTCAGAATGACAGGATTTCTTGCAACAAGCAAGCTGGGGGGGGGGGGAGGGGGTTAGAAAAGCCAAACTGTTCACAAAACTAGCCACATAACAGTTTTTTTCTTCTCTAGAGGGGCGTCTCGGCACAAACTCGGCATAATACGTTAACATTGATTAATATAAAGGAGATACGATAAAAACAATAAGAAATATTCGCAAAAGATTTTACTCCAGGTCATCACTTAAACCGAAAAAAAACCCTGTCCCGCCCAAAATAAAAACGCGAACTTCTGAAATGACGATAGTCGTCTTCCCCCCGGGAGTGTGTGCAGTCGTGAGGATGCTATTCTGTATGGAGAGTCCGGCACACTCCTGCAAAGGTGGAGAGAAAACCGTAAGCGTAGCTGGCCAGCCACACCGTCTGCTTCGGCAACCCCCGCCGCTGCAAGTCCCAAGCTCTTCCGTGCCGTTTGCAGGCGTCTGCAGTTCCCCTCCCGGCCACTAGGTGTCCTCCTCATCCTCCTCATCATCACCAGTGCCTAGGACCCTCCTTCGCACTGTGTCCTCCGGAAGGTCCCCTGTCCTGGGCTCGGGCCGCCCCTCGGGCACCCCCCTCCTCCACAAATCGTCTTGGTCTCTATCGTAGTAGTCCTCTTCCTCTTCTTCCTCGTCCTCTTCCTCCCCGTCCGCCTCGTGCTCGACCTCCAGCTGTTTCATCAACCGGGCCTGTTTGAGGGCCTGTTTCTCTGCAAGAATAACACACCACATTTAAATACCAATGAGTCTGTTCTTCTGTAAGAATAATACACCACATTTAACTGCCACTGAGCCTGTTCTTCTATAAGAGTAACACACCACATTAAATACCAATGAGTCTGTTGTTCTGTAAGAATAACACACCACATTTAACTGCCATTGAGCCTGTTCTTTGTAAGAGTAACAAACCATATTTAAATACCACTGAACAGGTCCCTCTGTAAGAGTAACACACCACATTTAACTGCCACTGAGCCTGTTCTTCTTTAAGAGTAACACACCACATTTAAATACCACTGAGCCTGTTCCTCTGTAAGAGTAACACACCACATGTAAATACCAGTGAGTCCGTTCTTCTTTAAGAGTAACACGCCACATTTAAATACCACTGAGCCTGTTCCTCTGTAAGAGTAACACACCACATGTAAATACCAGTGAGTCCGTTCTTCTTTAAGAATAACACACCACATTTAAGTGCCTGGAGGATCAATTTCCCATAAAAAGTGTTGCACAAGCGTGCTTCCACTCTGCCCCTTCTCTAAGCTAGCATTGCACAGAATATGTCCCTGATCAGAGGCCTGTTTACTATAAAACACCTGCAATCATCCATACAGACCCACAATCCACACACAAAACGGAAGCCATCACAGACATGGATGGCCCACGCGGTCATTCTCCGCCATTTGCTCTCTGCGACGAGGAACAGCTACTCACTCTGATAGTAGTTTGGCGACGAGAATCGTCGGGATGGAAAGACGCAGTCTGCGATGAACACCAAGATCTGTGGGTGTTACAGGAGAGGTCATTATACTACATTGAACGTAGCAGACACTTTCCAGGGACTTACAAACACAACTTTTCACATGGTATACATTTATACAGCTGGGAAAACCGAAGCAATTCAGGTCAAGTACATTGCTCAAGGGGACAGCGGCAAGGTCCTACCAGGGAATCTAACCTGCAGCCTTTGGGTTGCTAGCCCATTATTACAACACCGCGTCCCACCACGAGGAGGATGACACACTGAGTCAGAGGGGCGATGACTCAGCAGAGGAAAGGGCCTGGCAGGCCGCCATATTAATTAAATACAGGAAAAACTCTGGACTGCAGAGAGCCATTCAAAAACAACCGACAACGATTCAATCCAACGATGAAGATCCATCCGTGCTCTTTATGAGTTAGTGGTTTGACCTCACTGAAGCAGCGTAGGAAGCTTCATATGTATCTTTATATTCATGACGCTATTCTTGGAAAGCTTCCTCCTTATCTCTATAATATGCTTTCCAAGCTGCCAAACTAGATCCTCCTGGTGGGTACTTATGTGCCTTGGGGGTTACGGCTGATTTTGGAAAAGCCGCCTTTTCTCACTCTGCACCATGGCCTTGGGTTAATTTACAGGAAAGGATTGCGCTGGAGACATCGCCCTTGGCTCAGGATTTTAAGTTTACCATCCAAGAAACTATTAAGGAATAATTTAAAAGCTTTTAAGAGTCACGGCTGCCTCTCCCTGTGTGAAATACTGCATTGTGATTGTATCTTATGCCCTAACATTTTGTACTGTTGTTATTTGTCTTATTTGTAATCTGTGTGTTATTCACTTTAATGTTTATTTATTTTTGCTGCTGTTTTGGGCAGGTCTCTCTTGTAAAAGAGATAAAATATCTGAAGAGCCTTCCTGTTAAATAAAGGTTAAATAAAAATAAAAAAGTTGGATTGAGAGGTTGCTTGTTGTGAGTAAATTGTTATTCTGCAGTCTCCAGTGCTGGCTTTTCCTTTATTTCATTGGACCTTTGCCACCCAGCACCAGGTTGAAAGTGTGAGCTTCAGTCTGTGTCAGTTTTTTAACCCAGTGGGCAGAAGCATTCCAGCCAATCAGTGTGTCTGAGATTCAGTCACATGTCCATTAGCCCCGCCCACTCTCTCTGCCCTTCATGCCTTGCACACCTACTGAAAATCATCCCCATGGTGACATTCCCCACTCAGTTTAACCCGGCTCCCGTGGGGCCCCTGTACACCTCCCATGATGCAACTCAAGAGCAGGACGGTAACGCCGCGAGGTGTCCGTTTACACCACGTCATTTAAAACGGCAGCAGGGCAAGCTGCGGTGGTGGCGCTGGAGGTGAGTTCTCCCGTTTCACTGCAAAAGCACCCCGACATCCTGACATCCTGAGATGAAATATGCTCTGCGCTGCAAAGGGCAATGCAACAGCAGCATCGGCTTGACATTAACACCCGCCGCCCGCCACACGCGGGTAGAATTCAGCAGTGCCGTGTAACTCGTTCACCCTCACTACCCACTTTGGCAGGTGAGGTTTCGCTTGCAGTAGTTTGCAAAAGGCATATGGTGAAAAAGCTTACTAGCTCGTGAGTTTGAAAAGCCACTAGCCAGCGGCTGGTGAGGCAAAAAGTTAATATCAAGCCCTGATACCAACAGAAAGAAGGGCAATCAGAGTAAGCCCATGAGTGTTTTGTTTTTATTACTAGCATGTTTCTCTCCGTAAAAATTGTACAATAAATACGAAGTCGGTGTGAACTCACCAGACCCAAGGTCAGGCCGGAGAAAAGTGTCGCCAGGGCAAAGATGGTGTAGGACCCCCACACCGGGATCCCGATCTGCTCGGTGAGGTAGTTATGGCAGTGCTGCATGATGATACAACACAGTGACAATCAGCTTCATATTAACCATTTACTCCACAGAAAACCAGGCAGCCGACCAGAGGCAGGCTGTCGTATTGAATGGGGAAGTTTCACTATTTTAGTACACGATGACAAACTGGCGGACATTTTGTAAGCGTAGCTGAATCTCATACAGTACACTCAAACAAGGCAACACAAGGCATTTAAAGTCACAGCTCAAATATGTGCTTAAAGCAATGTACAGCACCTCAGCACTTCTGAGACAAGGCCAATTAGACATTAACCGATGTGCAATGCCAAAGTCAAGTTGCTGAACGAGTTCAAACTTGCTCAATGGTTTTCTGATGACTAACTTTGGTCTGTGGTCATCTAAAAACAACAGCAGTTTCATTTTGTAAGCTTTCCTGGAAATGTTATTCTGGGTTGGGCAGAATGGCAGTGAGGAACCAAACACACAAAATAATTCCCAAGGAATTAGTATGCAGGAAATATATCATTAAAAATCCCCACCCTAAGTGAAGTGAAGAGACTGATACTGCTTCTATAGTTTGTGTGAGGTTACACAGCTCTCTTTATTACACACCCTATCAATGGCATGCAGTTAGCTTTAATGATGACTATGACTATGTATTAATAAAAAACTCTATGTAGCCTGCCTATAAAATTAATATATGCAACCCACCCATTCTATTTTATTTTATTCTGTGTCCAGCCACAGAAAGACATCAGATAAAAACTTTTATTAAAAACGTCAATATTAAAAATTCAATGCTAAAAACCAAGGCAATTGACTAGTACAGAATAGTAGAGCCCAGAATGCACTAAACAAAGCCTCATTAATGGGATGGTTTAAATATCAGTCATTATCGATGAATATACTAAAATGCATATATTTGATGAATATGAATAATCAATGCAGCTCTTTGTTCACAAGTTGAAGTGGAACACAAACAGATGACGTATGCTGTCACTGGAGGGAGCACAAGGGAAGAAAGGCAGATCTGAATACCCGTATAAACATGGAGAGCTTGAAGAGACCCGACATCGTGTTCATCCTGCAAGACAACAAGCAGCCACATTAAACGGCTGGCTGCTGACAGGCACAGCCAGTGTAAAGGCCCACCCACACCGAGAACGAGAACTATAACGAGAACGATGAGCATCCACACCGATGAACGATAACATTCTGTAGATAGTCCCTCAGCCATGTCATTTCGCACGTCAGTTGGATTTTGATTGGCAGTCAGTGCTTTATTGCTCATGCAGCAAGACAAAATCCCGCTGAAAGTGATCCCAACTATATCGTTAGTCACTGTTATTGTTGTTATAGTTGCGGCGTGGACTCAGTTGGACGGCTGGAGGTTTTTAAAACAACATGTTTATAGTTAGCGTTATAGTTATTGTTCTTGGTGTGGACGGGCCTTAAGTGAAAGAGGAGCGGGGAGAGGCTGCTTTCAGCAAAATCACAGAGTACAGCAGGGCAGGGTTCAAATTGTATTAGTTTCGGATTCAAATACTTTTCTGTGCTCTATTCATCTTGCCTGGTGCATGTGAGCCTGCAAGGAGGAGCAGATGGGCGGGGTTTACACCTTCAGGATCAGTTCATTTGTTCCAATACACCAGGCAATCTTAGTCAAATTCAGAGAAGTATTTGAATCAAAAACAAATATTATTTTAACCCAGGTCCACAGCAGGGGTTAAGCTGAGGCTGCTTTCAGCTGTATCAGAGTGCAGCAGGGGCTGAAACACAGGAGGAGTGTGGTGCTGCAGCAGAGGCAAAAGATTAGAGAGGCAACAGGAAGTGCAGGCCCACAGGCTGGACACACAGAGTTCTTCCCTCTCCCTCTCCCTCTCTCTCTCTCTCTCTCTCTCTCTGTCTCTCTCTCTCTCTCTCTCTCTCTCTCCCTCCCTCTCTCCCTCCCTCCCTCTATCACACACACACATACATTCCTTCTTCCTCCCCCACTCACACACTTGCACGCACACACGCATGCACGCACGCACACACATACATACACAAACGAATTCCCTCATTCCCTCTGCCCCTCTCTCTCTCACACACACACACACACACACACACACACACACACACACACACACACTCCATCTCCCTCACTCTCACTCTCACTCTCTTTCCCTGAAAGACACACACAGGCACACTCACACATACGGCAGCAAAGCAAGAATACTGGGTGCTCACAGGAAGGATGATGGCCCAAACCAGGAGGAAACGGGTTCGAGATCCTGCCACTTTTTCTCGTCCACGAAACTCAGGAAGTCATCCTTGGTCCGAGCTCCCTGGTATCTCCGAAACACTCCGTCCTTACAGCTGTAAAAAAAAAAAAAAAAACACACACACACCCAGTTTACAATCCTCTACTTGAGAAACCCAAAGCTGAGGTTGCATATTTTCCACACTAGCTTACTCCGTGTCACGCTGCTGCATACCGTAATAGGGGCAGACGGGGGTCAGGGCGAAGTTTTGAAATCACACCGGCGATGACAATAGCTAGTGTGCATTCGCTTAACCACATCTTTGTAGACCTGCAGTCCTACAGACTTCACCACACAGACTCCCTTGGAGCACAGTTTGACCAAGCCTGACATTCTTGGCTGAGGGACCAAGGGCTTTTTTTTTTTTTTTTCTTTGCTGCACAGTTGACTCAATCTTTCCTTCAATTTTAATAAGGCCTCCAGGACCACAAAGCAAACAAATCCAACTCATTCAAATAAAAAGAAGCAAGTATCATAATGATCACATTTTACAATCAGGCTCATTTTCTACTTAATCTAGCCAACGGCTTTCTCACAACAAAAAGAACGGCAAATATTATCACCTTGTATGTCAAGGATGTTCTCGTTTCTCCCTTCTATTTTTGCCTATTAAAATTCTCAATCGCCTGAAACGATTAGCCAATTCAGATAAATTATTAGTGCAAAACATTGTCTTGTATTATTAATCAAAGTGCTATCAATATCATCAAGACCGTTATAAGCTACCAGCCATGTTGCAAGATATTATACAGGAAGAAAAAAACAAATAACGCATACATCCAGTATGCAACGATGCAGGGGAAAAGAAAGTAAAAAGGTAACCCCAGCAGAGGGAGAAAACAAAATTAACGTACAGGCAGTTTCACTGCTTCAAGGATTTAACAACAAAACAAAAAAGCAATGGTTCGGCCTGCAGTGTCTTCATCAAGCTTTGAGGAAGATCATGTAGGCTAAAATACCACACTGGGAGCTGTGGTGCTGTGGTGCAGTGTGGGTAAATTCCTCTTTACCTCCCAGGCTACTCAAGGCAAGGCTTTTCTTTGATACTTCTGATGCGTGTCAATAACGAGGGGTCAATTTATGAACTTATTCAAAACAATAGACTACATACAATGGTGTTATACTGTTACTATGTGTATACTTGTAGCTAGTGGAGTAAAAAAACCCAAGGAACTCTTAAATCTACATAAATCCAGCTAGAATTCCTTCGGGTCTAAAGAAACAGAATTTTCAGTGCGCGTTGGAACCAGAGGCATAAACAGGACATTGTTTTGTTGTTTTCAACAGTCCACCGCTACTCTTCGAATCCCACGGAAATCTAAACTGAAAAACTCAACAGTTTCTCGTAAGCAGCAAAAGGTCACTCAAGTATTCCAGGCACAAATTAATACATTTGAGATGAATAAATGAATGAATTCCATATATTTGAACAATATCCTTATGCGTCACTCTTTAGCACACAGTGCACATTCTAAAAAAACAGCAACATAGTCAGAGCTTAAATTCAGTTATTGAGGTAAATCAAGCCTGCAATTAAGGGTTGCACACAACTTTCACCAGCGGCGTAACCACTAATTTCCGCAGGGTTACATGTCAGTATCAAATACAATGGATGTTCTAAGAAAAACACACACACTTGGCCTTCCTGTTCACTGCTGGGAAATACAGCCCTGTCATTATGCAGTTGTCTGACAACATATAATTGAGTGAGACGTTTTTTTTTTTTTTTTCAAAATGTACCATTGCTTGTCGGCACCAGTGTGAAAAATAATTTATAACACGTTGCCTAAATTAGCAGGGAACAGCACAGGACAGCAATAACAATTCTTTGTGTCACAGAGCTCAATCTAGGTTCTTTTGTTTTCAGAATATCACCACCCCGTTCGAGAACTTTTACTGTTTTTGACAATTTTCTTTTGTTAAAATTTGTGAACTTCATACGAATTTTAAATTATGCGCCTTTTAATTAATGCTCGGTTTAATTTCCATATGTACCGGCAGACAAAACAAAGTTAACTTAACTCCAGTGGAATAGAGAACTGTGCAGAGCGAGAATAAAATTAATTGCCACTTCTGAAGGAGGCTTACAAGCAATTATTAAGCAATTATTAAGTGTCAGAAGTTTGCTTTTTTCTAAATTTAATAGCACAAGTTTAACTGAAATTCTGACCCATATTTTTATACTCTAAATCTGAACTTTTCTAACAAAAAAAGGTTAACAAGTGTTTTTTTACACTCACTGAGCACTTCACTAGGTAGACCTGTACACCAGCTTTTTAATGCAAATATTTCAATCAGCCAATCATTCAGCAGCAACTAAATGAATACAAGCATGCAAGTCAAGAGGTTCAGCTGTTTTTCAGACCAAATGTCAGAAAGGGGAAGAAATCTGATCTAAGTGACTTTGACCGTGGAATGATTCTTGGTACCAGGAAGGGTGGTTTTGATCAGAAATGGTTGATCTCCCGGGATTTTCACACATAATAGTCTCTCGAGTTTGCAGAGAATGGAGCGAAAAACAAAAAAACATCCAGTGAGCAGCAGTTCTGCGGGCAGAAACGCCTTGTTACTGAGAGAGGTCAGTGAAGAAGAGCCATATTGGTCAAATAACGTATCAGTAACACAAATGACCAAACATTATAACAGTGGTATGGAGAAGAGCATCACTGAACACAACACATCAAACCTCTTAAGCAGACAGGCTACAGCAGCAGAAGACCAATAAGTCTAAAAAATGAGCCTAATAAATACCTAATATAGTGCTCACTGACTACATATAGTGTTCTGCAGTCGTTTGACTTGACAAAATCATATGGAGTGACACTGTCATGGTGAAACTGGGTGCATTGATGGACGGTTGGCAGAATCAAGAAGCAAGGCCGGAGACAAGGGTGGGGGTGGGGGGGGGCACTCACTGGTAGATTGTCGGAAGAGCCGTGATGATAAACCTGCCACTCAAACCTGCAAGAGAGACAGGACGTTAGCATTCATGTTATTACGGTCATTTGCAGGATGTTAGCAAACGGTAAATGGTTGGAATTTATATAACGCCTTTATCCAAAGCGCTGTACAATTGATGCTTCTCATTCACCCATTCACACACACACTCACACACTGACGGCGATTGGCTGCCATGCAAGCGCCGACCAGCTCGTCAGGAGCATTTGGGGGTTAGGTGTCTTGCTCAGGGACACTTCGACAGCCCGGGCGGGGGATCGAACCGGCAACCCTCCGACTGTCTGATGACTGTTCTTACTGCCTGAGCCATGTAGCATTCATGACTTCACACAGATGACGATGACAATTGACCTAAAAGCATATGCTAATGTGCAGGTAGCTAAATAGCCTTAACACCAAGGATAAGGTAACTTGGTTCCCTTTTTCCCCACAATTCACAACGTGGAAAACATGTACACTTTGGGCGGTGATATCCAAGCCAAGGTCAGCAATTCACTGTGCTGCTTGTGCATAGTGTTATGTGTGGAAACAACCAAAGAACACAACAGCCATTACCATACTGGAGTTCGTAAAAGTCGTATATTTCAAACATAGTATGTGCTTTACTAGCAACAGTAACATTTGTTTCATTAGGTAGGTACAGCTTTCAAATTATGTTCAGATAAAGGTCTAATGGGCATAAATAAGGACAAACAGCTGCGATTGTAACCTGGCGGAGCCACATTGACATTGTTCACTGTTTAATTGCTTTCGGTCATAAGAAGGTGGCAGATCGTTTGGAGAGGCGCTCAGGAATGCAGTGTAGAGAAGCTTAACCCCGTCAGTGACACCCGAGAGGTCACACAGGGGTCAGGCGGCACGTACCGGGCTGTTCTGTGACGTCCACTTTGGCGATGTTCACCCCTATGTCCTCCCCCCATTCGGCGAACTCATTCCACACGGGCTGTAGCTGCTGGCAAGCCGGACACCAAGGGGCGAAGCTGGAGACGACGGAGCACGGATAGTATTACATACACACGTACATTCACAACAACGCATGCAGTAGGTCACTACATGTTCTCACAAATAAATACCTGCACCATCTGAATGGCAAATTTACAACCGTAGCTGTCAAACCGGACAGTACTATGGTGTTAAAAATAGCGCTAGATGCAATACAAGCACTATGGCTAATTTAAGTTAGTAAGAACCTCCTTTGCTTAGCTCGTGGCAATGGGCTTGTCATAAATAACTCGTTTTTACTTCTTGACAAGATAACGTTCCTCGTGTCAGGGCATCCAAAATAATTTGAACACCCTGTCGTGTTACGGAGTATGGCATGTTTACGATGTCCACTCCAGCTACCAGCTGTTTCAAAACATAGCTTGAGCTGGTCGAACCATGTTTAGTATGGAGCTGTTCTCCAGCAACCAGCTGTTTCAAAACCTAGCTTGAGCTGTTTTTTTCCCCAGCAGGGTAGGTAACGTTAGCTAGCCATCTGCCGCCCATGCTGTTGACATACTACTAACCTAATTAATTTAGAAAACAGAGTAGCGTTAGCTGGCTTACCATCTGAATACATCGTAGGCTAGCTAACTACGGCATTGCATTTCTGATCCGTGCTTAGCTGTGATCACCCGTGACGGGTGATTGAGTGTTGGCTATTATCTAACTAATGATAGATCTGCAAATGGACCTATGTATGAAATATTAAGCTGGAAAGAGAAATGTTGCTTGCTTGCAGTGACGATATAGTTAACTTATGTCTAGCTAACTAGCTAATGATGCATTTGGACATGTTTTAAGCAAGACACTATCACAGAATTCAGACGATGTGCGCAATTATGTTAACTTGGGTCATTTCCATTTTTAAATGATTTAGCCTGCTAGCTAGCTACTATTTATCCCCTCAGACTCGGTGTACTGCGCTGTTCCTATAAGCCTGCTAATTTTGCTAGCCAGTTACTAGCCAACATGACGTTGGTTAGCTATATACTTTGCCATCGTATAGAGTTGGATCATGTTAGCAAGTATAAGACACAAAGGTAACGTGTTAACAGTTAGCTCGTTGCAGGCGATAGGTGACCAATTATCGAACTACTACAAAAATGCATGACTGTTGCGTGCTAGCTAGCTACGGATGCAACGTGCACTGCCCGTGATTGAGGTGTGGAGGCGAGGCGACTTACAACTCTATCATCCATTCCCCTTCCAGGATCTCCTCCCAGTTACCGTCTGTGACAACTCTCAGGTGGTTCTTTTTGGCAAGCGCCGTCCGTGAAGTCAGGCATACGGACACGACGATTAAACCGAACAGATGAAGTGCTGATCGCCAAAATATTGTTGGAGGTCTTATTCTGCAAATTGTCAAGGGCGCCATGTTCAGATCAACTCGTCTTCGTACAAGCAAGCTTCCGCTTACTAAACTAGAATCCACCCCTTTGCAGTTTGCGTCTGTCAATCCTGTGCACATGCCTAGTGCGGACACTCCCTCTTTAGGCATACGTATTTTACAGTGGGTGGGGCATGTCAGCATCTCCTCAAGAGATAAAGTGTAATAATTATTATTACAATGTAGCTACATTAGTTTAATTCTTATCCAGAGCGACAATTACTGAAAGATTACGCGCATACATCTACCAGAGCTATGTGAGCCAGACTAGACGAATAACATTCCCAAAACAGCCAACGTTAGTGCAACATCAATAAAGAACAAAAATGTAAGCTAACGATAACGTAATAATATAATTAATCTCCTGCATGTTTTCCCATTTTTCCACCTAATTTGCAATTCCACTTGTATTTAAACGCCACATTTATTGCAGCAAAACCTACTATTAATAATTTATAGTTGGGGGACAATCATTTGAGGGCGGAGAGGGACACATTCTTCTCCGAAACGCCATATGACAGCTGCCGCAGCTTTTCAGGCCGCATTCTACAGAATGGGCTTCCACAGACATACAGTAGGATGTATTCACAACCGCACTGTTAGCATACTATGTAGTATGCGGTTTCGACCGCAGCCACAGTCATTTTGGAACAGGCATATGCAGAGCAGGCAGTTCCAGTTGTCCGAGCACCTGCCGCCTTTACATCAAGCGCTCAATGTGCCCCTTTGATTTGATTAAAATATTTGTATAATTATTGGTACGGTTAAAATAGGGGTGCTTATCCTAGTGTCATGGTTAAAATAGGAGTGTTTATCCCGGTGTTATGGTAAAAATAGGGGTGTTTATCCTTCTGTCATTGTCAAATTGCCGCAAATATGACTTTCACTGGCCACGTAATCACCCGCAACATCTGATTGGCTACACAACCTCTTGTATTGCCCACTTTGATCCCCATAAAGACACCTTCTGACTGGTCATCACTTCTCTGTCTACCTCTGCTGTCCTTCAAATGAATTGAAAGTAATAGGGGTTTGTCATCAATATTAAGGTATAACGCTATTGCTAAGAGTCTGTCTTGCTAGAAGTAATCCCTTGGATAATTGATAGGCAGTCATAATGTAAAATGTACTTTCCCATTTCACTGTAATGAGGAATGAGGGCCAAAATGTATTTAAACCAATCCAAGGGATTAACATTGATCTTTATTTACTGTGTTTATAAATATAAACCTTCTACCAACTGGAGCTCTTCTAGTTCCATTTTTTCAGCAAATATACATTACATTATCAAATTTATAATACAGAATTTGAAAAATAAATGAATCAATTACATCAAAGTGAAGTTCATCATGAATCTTACCTCAAAGACAATTTTTCTATATAAAAGCTTTTTACTTCTCTGGTCTAAATCAAAGAAACTACTGTACCATTCTGTTTAATATTTCCGGTTATAAGTGATGCGGAGTGTATTTACACCCCTAGGGGGCGGTGTTTACTGCATTGTCTCAACATTCCATGAAATTCTATTTTCTACTTACATACGTCTCTCTCTCACACGCACACACTAACTCACTCACTCTCTGTGTATAATATATATATATATATACATACACATATTCATACATACTTGCAATAATATTGAGATAGAGATAGCAAGTGAGAGACGTAGATGTAACTCAAATGGGTCTTTACTAATGTGTTCTCTGTAACATCACCTGCCACACACTCTTTGGTGCCAAGTGGTCATTTATGTTAATTTGGTTTATTGACTTATCAGGGCCCTGGGCAATACTAACCCGAACTCATTTTCCCCCATACAGGTCCTAGAATAATCACAGCAATTTATCCATATGTTAGTAGCAGTAATAGTAATCTTAATCATCTTCTTCTTCTTCTTCTTCTTCTTCTTCTTCTTCTTCTTCTTATTATTATTATTATTATTATTATTATTATAATAACAGGATATAGGGAAGGTTTAGGGTTGGGGAAAAGAAGAGAGAGAAAGTGAGAGAGAACATGAAAGCGCTGTCAATCACTTCAAAGGCCGGTGTGAGTATCTTTAGCATCCTCTAATCCAGCTCTCTGGCCCGATGGTTTGCTTCTGCTCCTCTGATTCATCCCCATCCCATCTTCATCCCACGTAGTCTTCTGGGCTGCAAGGCGTTCTCAATCCTCTGGGTTGAGAATAAGGACTGTACACCCCCACGGGCAGAGGCTCCGTGTTTATGAAGACCCAGCTATAACCAGCATCCCGACCTCCGAGGGGAAGGACGCCTCGGCCTCCATTATCTGCTTTTTCGTGTGTTCAAGCGTCTCCTCCATCCTCTCCGTTCCAGTTACGTAACGGAATGACCCTCCTCTCCGGTTTATTTTCCCCTCGTTCACCAGCGGCTGACGCACCGTGAGCGTATTCATCCCCTTCCCTCCTGCTGCTCTTTAAAACACAATGCTGTACTATATCTCTCCCGTTGTCTCAGAAAAATAAATAAGGCGCATTGAAAAGTGTCACCATGCCATTAATATCAATGAACAAAAACAAAAAACGAAAAGGAGAAGTCAGTTCCCTTCAAAGTGAATATCACACCGGGGGAATACTGTTGTTTTTGTAACTGCCATGTTTTTGACACAGTACTACACAGTACCTCCTGTTCAGAGTCCACAGTCACATGTCATCCATTATCCACTGAGTGGCTACATGAAGTAGACCTGTAGATTTGCTCAAGTATTATGGTAAATGGTTGGCATTTATATAGCGCCTTTATCCTAAGCGCTGTACAATTGATGCTTCTCATTCACCCATTCATACACATACTCACACACCGACGGCGATTGGCTACCATGCAAGGCACCGACCAGCTCGTCAGGAGCATTTGGGGGTTAGGTGTCTTGCTCAGGGACACTTCGACACAGCCCGGGCGGGGGATCGAACCGGCAACCCTCCGACTGCCAGACAACTGTTCTTACTGCCTGAGCCATGTCGCCCCCATATTATCACATTAGGACTGTATTACATTACGTTAATGGCATTTGGCAAACGCTCTTATCATACGGTCATACAGTTGATTTGACTAAGCAGGAGACAATCCTCCTCTGGAGCATTGCAGGATTAAGGGCCTTGCTCAAGGGCCCAACAGATGTGCGGATCTTATTGTGGCTACACCTTGGGATCAAACCATCAACCTTGCGGGTCCCAGTCATGTACTTTAATCACTACCACTACCACCCTTTTATATATTATGCTGTAGAGCTTCCCCCAACCTTGTCTTCAGATAAAGTGCTTTCCATCAGAAGGCCTGATCCACCACCCCTTCACAGCATATAGCTCTATAAGGACGCAGAAAAAGCACAAAACCGGTGGCGCGCACAAATTGCTGCAGCGACTGGAGTGTGAAATGCCTCGGCTTCCTTGGTGCTGTATCTGGTCTGTAAGTGCTCTGCAAATGAATGGTCCTCACGAGCACTCGTTAGGAGCTGATGGAGGTATAATTGTGGAGCTCTTCATTGCTGTGAGGATAATGGGGTTTGGAGCGACGGTGGAGAGAATTCAGCTTGGGCTCTCTCATTGCCCTGCCTTCTGAAAGAGCAGTGAAGTGTAGTAGGAAGGCTTTCTTCTGTAGGCTCCCGGGAATGTTCCAGAAACTCTCGATTAACCCTAACACTTCTCCTTAGAGGGAAAGAAAGAAAGAAGATAAAATAAAAGCTGTCGCTTCTGAAGTGAAATGTTTTTGCTTTTGTTAAAATTTCTAAAGGATGTATACTGCAACATCTGTAACAGTTCTTATAATCTGCAAAGTTTAACTTTTGAAGTTAAACTGAATTTAACCGATTTTCTAAAGGCGGTATTTAAGCAATAAAATAGCTAGTATTGAGGGTGGAGTAAAAAAATGTTCAACCCCCACCACCGTAATGTGCCTGGCCATGTACGAAGGTGAACGGTCACTTTGTTATAGGTCATTGCTGTGTATTTTACACGTGTAGGACCTCCAAGGCACTTTAAATCATACCTGAAAGTGTATAATAGCTCTTCAGTCCTTGGGTACGCACTGTACTAAATCACGAAGGACCTGTCATCACACACCGTAAAGCACGTTTATCTGGAGGACTTGGAGGAAGTTCTCCTCACCTTTGGAGGGAAAAGTCATTTATCACCCACACTTTTTGAAGTGACACCAAAACCAACCAGCAGGCAGCAGTCTCCTAAATCCCTATTTCATTTCTAGTTGAAATTCTGCACTTGGCTCAATTAATTTCTTATCTAGTTTCATGTTCCTGTGGCATATACTGTAGCCTGTACAAGGAACATGACTGGGATCTGCGAGGCTGGTGGTTCAAGCCCCAGTGCAGCCATGAGAAGATCTGCACAACAGTTGGGCCCTCGAGCAAGGCCCTTAACCCCACATTGCTCCAGTGGGGATTGTCTCCTACTTAGTCTGATCAACTGTAAATCGCTTTGGATTAAAGCGGCAGCTAAATAACTGTAATGTAATCATTTGTAGGCCAGCCATATTTGTGGGCCTGTTCTATCTTCTTCTGTCAATGTTGGAGAGTGCAACCAACATTTCCTGAATTACCTGAGCTGCACAGCCTTTGTACCACGGCTATGCAGTACATACGCAGCTGGTGCAGACAGACTGCTGGGAGCCCTGGACCAGGGGAGCCATCTTGTGTAACCAGGAAATGGAGACCCAGCTGACCGCAGCCCTCCCTCCTTGGGTGATGTCATATCCTGTTAGAAACAACCGCTCACTAGCATAGCGAGGGTCGAGCTCTAATCTGTGAGTCCATCATTAGTGCTTCAGTGCTCTGACAGCCCCTCCCACCCCCCCACCCCCCTTTAAAATTTAGACCAATGTTACTGCTTGCACAGAGCCATGGAATCGCAGATGCCCTACAGCGATACAAAAAGCAGGTCACCCCCAGCTGTGTCCTAGATTTGTTTAAATTGCCAAATAACGAAGTTCAAATCAGGGGTGGTTCAAATTTTGCCTTGTTATCAGGCCTGATACTCACCTTCATATCTCCTCAGGGCTGTCATCCAAAAGTAATTTATTAACGTTGATTACATTTCCTATTAGGCAATGATACATTTGTATACCATGTTGTGATCTAAATACATTTCAGATATTTTTCAGATATGGCTTGCAATATATGAAATCTGTAAATATCACACGGCTGTGAAACAACAGATGTAAAATATATGTGGGTACACGTGATCTGGCTTTCTGCTAGTGTGGCACAAATGCAGCTCCAGCAAATGTATCACCCAGTGTGGCAGGGAGTGATATTTTGTTGTGAAGGGGTGGGGGGGTGGGGGTGCACATACATGCTTGAATCACTCTGGAAACCTGCAGCTAAGACTCACTGAGATGTACCGTGTTAATTACAGGCGAGCAACATCTGCTCCAGTCCTGCACACAACATCTGGGCCACTTGATTACTCTTGTAACCTGCCATTCTGATTTTTGCAGAGCAAGTTGTTTGTTTTTCCTTTCCACCACACTTGTACCACAGCCCCCCCCCCCCCCCCCCACTCACCCCCCACCCCAGTCTAGACACATCAGCACATTGCAAATTCCCATCATACTCCTGCTTCATAGTCATCAGATTCCCAGAGCCAATGAAACAGCACAGAAAAGAGTTTGGAGAACAACTGCAGAATGAGTCAGTTCACACTGCTGTTCAGATGGGGGCATTCGAGGTAAAGGAATGAACGGTCTGTCAGGTACGACCGAGAGTCAGACTGAGAGTGTACTGTATGTGCATGTAAATACAGAGATGGAGTGAGTGAGAGAGAGAGAGGGAGAGAGAGAGAGAGAGAGATTTGATACTCCTATATTTGAACCCTTCAGAGCATCAATCGGACTACTAAAAACATATACTGTATATTCACACAATCAGAACATTAGCTATTTTACAGACAAAGAACAGCCACAATATTATGGTAAATGTTAAAGACTGCAGTTACATAGTTCTTTTTTAATAAAGCGCTTTATATTGTATGCCTCTCATTCACCCATTCACCCATTCACACACACACTCATAACCAAAAAGGAGCAAATTATTATCTGGCGTAAAAGCAACACAATTGACAAAAACAACAAAACGAAAAAGAAAACATTTCCAAAACATTACAATAATTACACCATTAAACTAATGAGAGAGAGAGAGAGAGAGAGAGAGAGAGAGAGAGAAGGGAGAGAGAGCGAGAGAGTGAGCAGGGAGAGAGGCGATGAACCTCAGCTTAGACTCCCTGATTTGTGTCAAATAGCAAACTGTGAACAGGGCATGCATTCAGGTAGTCCTCCCAGAGTGCAGTGCAACGACTTTAACGAGCCTGATCTACATCTCATCCTGGATCTTTACGGGCACCTCTCTGCATGGCCATTTTAATGCCGCAATCAGCGCCCAAGCGTCAATCTCCAATCTGTTTCCGTGTCAGAAATGTTGCACCCTCCGGCATTCCCTTACATGTAATATCGCTCCGTTATCACGCCATCTCTTTCCATGTAGTTTGAGGAACCTTAAGGGACGAGGCTCGGGGTTTAGGTAATTGGGCCACAGAGGAGATTTCTGAGCCTGGCCGTGGACATTGGGGCAGTTAACATCATTGATTTATGCTCACGTCTTTCATCCGTCTCCGGGCTACTTGGACAGCTCCGGCCCCTCCCCACTGTATCAGCGTTCCTGCGCCTCTCTCTCCTGATGAGTTCAGCCGTAGGTCTACAGTATTCTGCGCGAGGCCTTCCAGGATGACAAGTTTTATGAGTCAAAACATGAGCAGCAAAATTAAAGTGAGCTGAGGTTTAATGAGGTGTAATAAATCCAAGATACTGTAATAATCTGCCGGTACACTGACCTTCTTCAGCCCAAAATATCAGCAGAAAAATATATCCGCAGAGTGATATGACGATCACCATCATTGTTATTATCGCCATCTTCATCATCGTCATCATCATCATCATCATCATCGTCGTCATCACGGCTGTAGAAAAAGATAAGGAGCTATAGGAAGAGATAAGGAACCCAGTGGGGACCAAACATGTAACACGAGGGCGTAAATCTGCAGACATAAACGGGTTTGTAGAGATAGGCAATAACACTAGAGAGGTAGGCAGACCCCCGAGTCTCCTGTCCCCATAAACATCGAGTGACAGCGGGGGCAGGTGGAGGGGGCGTGAGGGGAAGGGGATCTGAAATCTGTCACTAAAATTTGAATGCTCATACCCACTGCTGCTTGCTTGAGGACAGTGCCGTGTTTACAACACTCAGGGGCAGAAAGAGTCTGTCAGTACACAGCCTGAAGCGGGACAACGAGGTGTGTCTATTCCCCGATGGCTGTAAGGTTTTACCTATATTAGACTTGTCATAGCTTTCTCTCGCTCTACACACAGACACAAACAAACACACACACACTCACACACACACACTGATGGACGCACAAACTCAAACATCTACGCAGAACTCATCACAAGCAGACATACAATCTGGCACCAGATTTCCTTTCTAGTCACGCCTCTGGTCTCTGTTCCTCGTCTGCTGGTTTGGGAGAGCTTTGGCTGTACTCAAGCAATTTCACTGCACCATCAATCACGTAAAGAGAGGGAGGCCGGGAGGAAGGGGGGCGGAGGGGAGGAGAGATATTATTGTTTCACATCTTAATAGCATTCCTGCTGCATAACTACACTCTACTTCTTTCAGTAAGGCTTCCAGAAGCAGAAAAGGCTAGCATCCTATTGTAAGAGGTTCTATGTTTCTTCTGGTCCTGGTTATATTCTTTCAGGCTTTCAAGAGAACATTTTTTATTTATTTATTTTGAAACATTTGTTTCAAGTTTTGCCCTTGTGAATCTCTTTCCAAAACAGATTTTGCTCAAATTTGGCACAATACAATTTTGGTCGCAGTCTGTAGATGCAAGTAGAATACCAAATGTTGATGGCTACATCTTGTATTGAGGCCAGACACATTTTTAAATACAATTGTAAAAGTCATTTTATTTCTGGCTTGTGATTTACATGTGCACAAGCTGATTTCCATGGATATTTGCTTGTCAGACTATGCTCAACCAAGGTCAGTGTAGTTGCAAAACTATTTTTGCATAACATTAAAACAGCTCCATCTGGCTCAACTTTAGCTCATTTATTGTTTGTTGTATTTTTTATTTATTTATTTTCCAGGGACAGTGCACATTAATCAAAAATTTCATTCAGTTTCAGTTAGCTAATGAGCTCATTTTCATCTGAAGTCCCTAACCTCCATGTTTTTGGACTTTGTCAAGATGTGTGTGGAAAAAACATTGCCACATAGTTCTTGTGTTTTACACAGGCCAAATGCACTTGTAAAAGAACATTCTCTTTTTTTATTTTTCTACCCAGTAGGGAGTCACCAAAGTGGTTCTCAGTTAACCATTATGACGCCTACAGAAGCCCGTGCGCTCCAGTTGTTGTCCGACAGGGTATGTCACCATTTAAATAGTTTAATCGGTTTGTTGTGCTGTAATCTGCCTGCAGCGTTAATCACAGTTGACCCTGATATGCAACATGTTGTCCATCTACAGCAGGGATGTCAAATCTTATCCAAAAATTGCCAGCATGAGTGCAGGTTTTTGTTTACCTGATTCAACTGTTCAACTAATCATGGCCTTCAATCAAGACCTTGATAAGTACACCAGGGTGTCTTAGTGCTGACCCAAAACAAAAGACCTGCATCCACATCAGGCCTTTTTGAGTTAGGATTAGGCACCCCTGAATTACAGCGGGGGAGGCCCTGTGTAAAGCATCCTCCAACGCCCACGCATCTCTCGTGGCGGTACTGACAGGTCAAGTAATGAGGTAGTTTTTATTAAATGGCGTCTATGAATGGTCTGAGCATGTGTGGATGAGAGAGGGACGCTCTAATAGGATTACACGTGAACTAATCCACCCGGCTTTATGAGCGCGACACGTAAACGGGCTGATAATGACCGGGACGTGTCCTTCAGCGGAGTCACCGGGGCCCGTAGCGGAGCCAGGGCCGAGTGTAGACGGCGCAGTGCGGTGCGCGGCGGGGGATTACACCCGCGACGCCGCGCGACTGGCCCGGGAGCCTCTGAGCTGCGCGTTTCCCCCGCCTCAGCAGAACCGGCGCGGCTCCCCGGCCCATTGACCCACTACCCGACTGATCCAGTTTGCGCTGCTCCTCGGGTGCTGTCACTCACTGCCCGGCCCCGCCTCTCCTGCGCACCGCAGCGCCGTGATTTACTGGCTTTGTCTGCAGCGCCGAGCTCAGAGACTTTCTCTTTCTTCTCTCTCTCCATATCTCTCCCTCTCGCTCACTCTGTCTTTCTGTTCCCGTCTCTCTGCTTCTCTCCTACTTGTCACTCTCAAATGCATGCGCACACACACAAATACACACCGCACCTTGCTGAAAAAAAAACAGCTCATGCTAGTTTTTGAAACAGCTGGTAGCTGGTTGACCAGTTAGACCAGCTGTATACTCAACATGGTTTCACCAGCTCAAGCTATGTTTTGAAATGGCTGGTAGCTGGTATGGCACATCGCTGGATTTTGCACATACTGTATACACAGATACACAAATACACAAATACAGTCTAAAAACAAAAACACACCTAAATACAGTAAGCAAAGGCATTCACATTTGCATACGCACATGTACACACACACACACACACACACACACACGGTGGGATGAGTCTGAAGTTATATGACTTTGGATCATCAATCATCAATGACCTTTGAACATTCTTGCCAAGGATAGGTCAGTGCAGTTGGCCCGACCTGACACATCTTTTTATTTAAAAAAGTAAACAGTAAAATATTCCCTCACCCATCCACAGTGACTGATGTTTCTCTGATGCTTTTCTCCCCTGAACTCCAGTTTAGTGCAGCCACCTCAGCAATTATTCAAAGTCATGCTCTCTATTTAATTCTTTTTTATGCCATACCTTTGGTCTGGAGGCCAAAGAGAAGGAACACTTTGCATGAAAAACAGAATGTTTCCAGAAGGCAGGTTAAAGTAAAATACTATTTATTACAACCTTCTTGTTTGCACTTCATACAATAGTTATGCAGATAATCCTGTCTCTTCTCTTTAAGCCACTGCCAACGGGAAAGTTCACCGCCCTTTGTAGATATACAATTCTAATTTCTTAGGATTTTTTATTTGTGCGATAAATTATTCATTATTCATTATTCATTATTAGAAGAAGCTGTAAAATATCCTCATGTGACTACTACAAAATGCCTATCTCCAATGCCTATCCCACCCATTGGTGTGAATCAGAACGTGAACACTTGGTGCACCAAGGTAATATAGCCCTCTGTTCATTTGCTTGGGTTTCCTTATTATGGGCAGCAGGGTTGCACTAGGGTAGCCTAGTAGCTAAGGTACTTGACTGGGACCTGGAAGGTTGGTGGTCCAAGTGTTTCTTCCACCCATGAACTCAGCCAGCAGATTTCAGTATTTAGTTCTACATCCTGGCTGTTTCCATCTCTGGTTGCACAGTATTATTTTTAAGTATGATGAGTGAGTGGCACTTATGTATAGATTGTATAGATATTGTTACTTGTATAGATATTGTTGTTGTTGTTGTTGTTGTTTTTTTGGGGGGGTTTTTTTATTAGCTATTGTATTGTATTGTACTCAGGGTATTCTACCCAGGGTATGCTAGTTTGGAAGCTGATTGTATTCTTCAAGGGTTCTGATTATCTGTATGTTTACACTAGGACTCGGAACTGTACTGTCCTCTCAGGTCCTCTTCGCACTTGTACTTGTGTTTGATCTGCACTTCGTTGTACGTCGCTCCGGATAAGAGCGTCTGCTAAATGCCATGTAATGTAATGTAATGAGTACAGTGAATGAATGAACGAAAGAATGAATAAATAGCAAAAATAAATATTTGAATGTTTCACCCATAGGCATTAGCTCCAGGCATTAGCGGTGTAGTGGTCAGGAATGTCAAAGAAGGGCGGCACAAAGCGGACAGAGATTGTACAGTAGCCGCTGTTCTGAAGAGCGGAGACACAGACGGCAGTCAACAGGAGTGATAAATCGAAAGCGAACACCGTGTAGCGTCGGCTAGCAACGGATTCAGCACGCGATGCCAAGCGCCGTCCCTCCACATTAGCGCTGTAAGGACTCCAGACTCGCCAAACGCAGATTGACATTACCAAGCCTCCAAAGAGACTCACATTCACACATATTCATGTCACACATTGCTCCTGCTTGGCAGTTAATCAGTGTTTGTCAAGATGAATGCAGTGGACTCCAATCATGTGCGGCAAAAAGAAAATTGCAAAAAAAAAAACATGAATTGTCACAATTGGCAATCCCGTCAACCCAGTTCCTGTTAATGCCAAATAATAGAGGCTCCAGAAAAAATATAACACTGTTCAGTCATAAGAATAATATCCAGGCTGGTGTGTTAAGTGTGCTCCTCTCAGCGGCACTGCAGAAGCCCACACAGGATTTACACATTCTGATTAACCTTTAAATCATTCAAATGCCATCAGCCTGTTCCCTGTTCAAGGATTCAGCATCATTTGGGTGATATTTGAAAACAGTGGGATGTATTTCTGATTTAATCAGCAACCAGCAAACCTCAGCTAGAATGTCATGACAGGTTGCAGGAACTCGGTGTACTGTCAAGTGCCTCTGTGTGTGTCGGTGACAGCGGTGTGTGATATTGATTGATTTACCGGCAGATTGTGATATAGATCGGTTTTTCTCTCTACCCAGGCACTGGGTGCTGACTGGTTGATTGGGGTATTTGTTTTTTGGGGAGTAATCAGACTGCAGAAGCTCACCCCAGCCCCGCTAAAACACTGGTCTAGCAATAAACTGGGGTGTGCTGGTTGAAGGGAATTCATTACTAACTTTGTATCAGAATCTGTAAATATCAACAACGAAATCATTTTTTTTTTAAAGTAAATAAAAGGTGAAATCAGTCAAACAGTTATAACAGTAACTCAGCCTGTTGCTTTGCTTGTCTCACGCACAGAGCCTGGGTGATGTAAAGCAGTGTAAGCAGGACGGTTCTGCTGGTGAACGCCGCTGAGCGCAAGCTTTGACTGCTAATGCTCCTGTTGTGGGGCAGGCAGCGGTTCAGGCGTTGCAACAGCATCACTCCCTCTCAACGGCCTGGTGTAAAATCCAACTAGACTGGCTAAACATGTTTCAAAACCTAGCTTGAGCTGGTCAAACCATGTTGAGTATGGAGCTGGTGTGAACTGGTCAACTAGCTACCCGCTGTTTCAAAACCTAGCATGAGCTGATTTTTTTGAGGAGGGTGTAGCTCCACAGAGAGTCTAATATCGAAACACTAAAATCCAATACAGCCTATCCTTTAGCAAATGTACCATTTTCTTTGTCGTGTAAATGGGATTAGTATAGCATAAATATATTAAAACGCCTCAAACCCCATAACTGCAACTGTAACATTATTGTCTGTTTCCCCTCTCTGCCTCGGTTCGACCCACACCGCTAATGGTGATTGCCTCTTGCCGTTCCCTCGCTCCATTGTAAACGCGTAAACGCATTAACGACACAATCCAGAGAGGCCACCCGTTGAAAGCTTTTCTGCCGCTCGCTTTCCTGCCGTGCCCATTTAAGGGCTCCGAATGGCTGCTGACGTCTGCCGGCGTGAGAATTTCGGAAGCGGCAGGTGGGAGGAAAGAGACAGCTTGAGAACGGGCGGACGGCAGGACACACACACACACACACACACACACACACACACACATCCTCTCTTATGTAAGCTTGTGCCATTTTACGCATTACTCAGACATACCCTGCTTTCCTTTTCGAAAGGTAACGCAAAAAACACGTCTCTGCTTTCCGGCTCACGAAGGCAGTGTGGAGAAAGAAGCTTCTTATCCGAGTTTATCGGTTTTATGTAACTGCACAGGAGCTATTTGTGGCACATTGCATTCAGCAGATAGGCAACGAAGAGAAAGCGTTGGCTGAGATGCTTTTTATAATGTCCATGTCTTATACGAGCCCATGACGTTCAATGCAATTCAAAATTAATGTACCCATAGCCTATAGGTTCCTGTATACTGTATAACACATAGGCTATCTTTCCGCAGAACCTTTATGGTTTTATCGTTTTTCTATTTTTAGATCTTGGTATGGAGGCATCCCATAAATATTTGGGATTTAGTGTCACCTGCACACTCTGTTGTCCGTCAGGCCTGGAGTTCTGGCTCATATAAATCACGATGTTGCCCATAGGTTTTCTTATATTGGCTTATCCTTCTCTGGACAAGAGCATCTACTAAGTGACCGCAATGTGCTGCATATCAATAATAATTTAGAACAGGTCCACCTAAGCAATTTTATTTTATGTAAAATGTTCCTAAAAAGCCACTCCACATGATATTGCAAGTGCGCCCAGCACCCTGCTCTCCTGCTACCCATGGAGCCGACCCACACCGTGGCCCTAAGGGACAGTAATAAACCCCGGAGAGAGGAGAGTAAATCTTTGTTAAACTGCTGTGGAAGGCTCTTATCTACAGAGAGGTTCGGTGTAGTTCATTTGGGTCCTTGAAGATGGGGGTTTTTTTCATCCGTAATGGCAGAGGATCAGAGGTTTCTCTCCTGGCTCGCTGAGAGCCTTTGTCTGTCTGTTTGGTGTGGGATATGGAAGGGCCTGAAGGTACCAGTCAATTCCCTCCCTGTTGCATATTTATACGCTCCATTACCGGTTTTGATTTATTGTCCAACGCTGGCACTGCAAATCCATCATTGATTGGACATCATTTATTTCCTTAAGAAGTGGTGACAAGTACGCAGGGCCCCATTGCGCAATAAAATATATTTTCCAATACGCGGAGAGCCAGAATATTGGTATTCTTTATTTTTCCTCTTTTTGTGACAATGTAAAACTGCTCTAATAATATTTGCAACACACCGATGTAACTCAAACCAATGATATTTGTGAAATAATATCTGTTTTTATAATGTATTGTCATTTGTATCATGAAATGTCCTGAGTAATATGTAGTTATATTACAATATGTATCAATTTGATATTTATTTTTCAATATGCAGTATCTGAATACAAAGAACAAATATATACTTAGCCCCAGATATATTATTGTGCATAATATTATATATAAAAAAACTACAAAAATATAATAGCATGTAATGACAATATTTGCAGGCCCTTCAAATACTCTAATGTGTTATGCAACATATTATAGATTATGGACGTTTTTCATTATATTATGGTAATGTCTTGCATTTTTGTTGCACGAGTTAATATATCTGTCAGAGGGTATTTCAAGTTGACTTCTGTCATTGGAATAAAAAGCTATACAGTAGGTGGAAATTAAATGAAGCTACATTTCTGATATCACTGAAGCATAATGTAATTCTTGCATGTAGTACAATCTGGTGAAGTTGCATCACTGCCTGAAATATTATTTGCCCTCCATTAAAATGTCTTTTTATTTTTTTTATTCTGTCATCTGAGCCCACACCCTGATTTCGGTAAACTGACGCGTCTGACAGCTCCCCGCCGCCTCACAGGGGGGATGTCAGAGGGTTATATAATCACCGTGACAGTCTCTCCTCTTTCTACGGCCCGCCGTGAATAACCGCGAGCGGGGGAAGCGGGTGATTGGCTGGTGAAAACGGAGGCCTTCGTGCGGTATACTCAAAGGGACGCGAGCGTGCGGCACACGGCAGGCATGTGAGAGTCACAGCGCCCACCGTCGTACCTGTGCTTCTTTCTTTTCTGGGTGAGCTCGTAAAATATGCATCAGCAGAAAATATCTCCCCTAAAATAGCATGTCGGAGCCATAGGTGCAGCGCCTCACCTGCGGCGGGATACAGGCTGGTCTCATGCGATTCAGTGCCTTTCTGTGTTACCGTGTCCCGCTTAAAGTTGCTGAAACAGGACGGATGGAAGGAGAAAAGCGAGGCATTAAACTTTAAAACGAGCTCCTCTCCGAGCTTTTAGCATCTTACGGTATCAGCAGTGGATTCCTGCCAGCATGGGGAGGGAGGGAGGTTTTGTGCAGTTACAGTTTGGCCTAGTTAGTGTTCCTCTAAATGTGCCAACCGCCTTCACATTATTCAAAATATTACAGAATCCCTATCACGAAAGAAACGTGCTCCGTCTGTTTTACATTATTCTAAGGGGTGTAAATTAAAAATTTGAAGTTTCATTTGAAATTCTATTTGACAGTGGATGACACTGTGTACATCCTATAGGTGCTGAATCCTACAAGGCCAAGTCCCAAAATTTCCTGAAATTCTATATCCAGGATCAGTTTTGACTTCCACGTTATTCCTTTCATTCCAGTGTAAATTATTGATGGATCAGTCATCCCAGACTGCGATCTCCCTGTCCTGCCCATTATCCGTGTGCGGATGATGTCTTTAGAGTGTGTGAAACTGATCCCCTCCATCGAAGGTGTAAATGCAAAGACTAATTCTGTGGATCACATCAAGCATTACTCGCCTTTGGCATTTAAGAACTGTCATTCAAAGGTACATTTCAAGGGCATTGTTCATGGAAGGTCCTATTTCAGTCTTCCTAATCTGAAAAATGAGCCAGATCGGTTGATTTAGCTGAACAGATTCAGCCGTTGATATTCAATTTGCGCAGAAAGCATAAATATTATATCATAAGTCATTCTAAAGTATCTTTTTGTATTTTTTCGGTTTTAGAGGATTTAGGGACATCTGTGGACATTGGTAGTCACAAAAGTTTGCTTACACACTCCATATACCAGAGTTCCATTTAAACCCAAACTACAGCATATAATCGCAGGACATCAAGTGTTTTATTTCTTGTTCAAAAGAGTGGGAAAACATTAGAGAAAATAAATACGGACACGGTAAGCTGTGCGCTGATTGCTGTGTTCCTCGTGTGCGATGAGTACGAGGGTGAGGAAACAGGGATGACAGCAGCGTTCTCTGGTCCTCCCACATCCTGTACTTGAGTGGAAGAATGTGGGTGTTAGTCCCACTTTAATATTCTTTCCTCAGAATCTCTCTCTCAGTCTTACTCTCCCTTTCTCTCCCTCTCTCAATCTCGCTCTCTCCCCTCTCTTTCTCTCTCTCTCTCAATCTCACTCTCTCCCCGTCTCTTTCTCTCTATCTCTCTGTCTCACTCTCACTCTCCTTCTCATTCACTCTCTCCTTGTTTACCTTTCCTTCCTCTCTCTCATCCTCCCTCTCCATCTCCCTCTCTCACTCTTTCTCTCTCTATCTCTTGCATTTCCTTTCCCTTCTCTGTGGGTCTTCTCCTTTGTAAGAGCCCTGTGGAGATGTTTGTTTATTAGGGTAGAAAAGTAGGACACACAACATGAGGAGGAGGCATAGGAGTGAAAGGAGAGAGATAGATAGAGAGAGAGTGAGAGAAAGAGAGATTGATATGTTGATATGTCATGACAGGTTGTGTCATGCATTATACTTTATGTATATTGTAATGTTTTTCATAAAGCTTTGGCAACACATATATGAAAATATGTCATGCCAATAAAGCATTTTGAATTTAATTGAATTGAGAGAGAGGATTTGTCACAGTATTAAAATTCTCCACTGTAAAATCAAATTGGAAGCGTCCGAAGTGAAACATTATTCAAGAATATGCAAAAAAACTAAGGCTGTTTCAAAGCAATGCAGCTGCCTTCATTTATAGTCATGATGCTGAAATAAAAAAAATGGCTGAGTTCACAGGACTGTGTAATAACAGGGACAAAAGTGTTTGCAGTTCAAAGGGCAAGATCCTCTGTAGAGAGAATCTGTAGATAAAACCATTGCGTTAAGTCCTACCAAGCAGCCTAGAGGGCTGATGTTTTTTATTGGGAAGCTGATGCTCTGATAAAGAGAAGGCATGAATAAAATAAGAACAGAGAAATGGGCGGCTCTCAGAATCACACAGCCTTACGGATGTCATTGTAAAGAAACGGCATTGACAGTGGGTCGACTCCCCGGGCTGAGATTTCCGATAACATCTCAGCATTCCCTCCTGCGAGAGAATGGTAATGGCCCCCCTGTGTGATTGAGCCTTTCTGCGTTTCCATCAGGTCTCGTATCGGCGGCGAGGAGAGAGAGGAGACATATCGCCCCGGGGACCTGCTGGATAAGCCGTGCTGTCGCTGTTATAGAGAGCCATCAATTACCAAACCGGGGGATCGATAGGAACGCAGGCAAGGTCGTATCAGACCGCCGAAAATTGGAAATGGGGGAAGGGGGCTCTGGTTTTGCACCCACGATCCCCCGTCCTGAGATACTCTCTGGTGTCACTGTTGGGGTCACGGGCGCTGTCGATTTGGGATAATGGACTTCCTCAGTTACAGATGTAATCTTAAAGCATGGGGGACATAGAAAGAGAGAGAGAGAGAGAGAGAGAGAGAGAGAGAGAGAGAGAAAATGAGACAATCACGTTTGAGTCAGAACAAACACGTGGCTCATACAAGAAGAGGAGCCTGCCCGTTCAGTTTGCATCGGGCTGTCTGTGTGACTCAATGATTACTTTGGTTCAGTTTGATCCAAACTGTATGGAAGGTGGTAGAATCACAGATGATGTAACTGAGATCACCACAGGCAAGTGGACGGGGCTTGATGTAACGCCTGGCTTTTGGTCAGCCCCAAAGTCAAAGGAACACTCAGTCCTGTGCTGTCTATAATCTGCACAGGGCTCTTCTCAGCTTAATCTGGAAAGGTTCTCACTCTTTAACTTCTCAGTGGTTTTGAGGAGCGGTTCGGAAATGTCATCCGGATAAGATTCCTCTCAACCAGGGGAATGTAGCCACAAAACCTCATTTGAAACTGACCATTCCTCCAATATCACTCATGTTTTCACAGACCAGAATACAGAGCTGGAGTCAACACAAATGGCCCTGTTCTACTGCTTGTTCTTATTCTCATCACACTGGTCAACCTTTTTTGGCCTGCTGAAGCAACCAAAAGTGAACAAAAAAAAATTCATGCTCTGTGTTCGTAATTGTCGATTTCACGAACAAAGAAAATAGCAACCCATTAAACGATTGCGGAAAGCTGAAACATTCCTATGGAAAGTAAATGTAGCATATGGTAAATCTCCCCTATTCCCATTAGAAATGCATTGCACTTTGAGCCAAACAGTAAAGATTTTTTATTATCTCGTAGGGTGTGTGGGGGCAGGGATGTGATTTAGCACCTGCAGCTGAACAATGTAGCACTTCACAGGCCCACTGAACAGGACACATATTGTTGGTTTGGAAACAAATATATACTGCTATGTTTGTTCCAAGACTTCTTTGTTTATTTCCTGCACATTAAAAAAGCAAATTATCCTGTAATATATCTGAAGGGGTGGGTAAATCGTAATTTTTTTGTTTTTTTCCATTCTAATTACACTGCCCTCTTCCTGCGATGCAATAAAGAGAGAATTTACGGGGGAAGGTATCGTCCGATGGGGACCCTTCCTGCTTCCCCTAGCCATTCATTTTCATTTACCCGGCTTTTCCTGATTGGTTGTCTCGGAGGTTCTCCCCCTGAGAGCTGAATCAACACATCGGGCCACAAGCTTTGATTACAGTTTCATGCAGCTGAGCCAGTTTGAGAAAATACAATTATGGCCACCAAAGGAACACTGCTTTAATTCTGTATGACATCTCCAGAAACATTTTATCACCATTATAAAACATATCTGTCGGTTCTCTCGGTTTGTTTTTTTGTTTTCTTTTTGTCTTTTCAAATTTTGTTGTCTTATAATGAGAGTGTTTCTGATTTATTGCGATATTACTTTCTCATTTGAAAATTGGAAAGATTAATGTGGTGAAATATGGAGAAAGACAGATGTAGTCTTATCTCTATATGAGGTGTTCTCTTCTGGAAAACATTTATTGTTTCTGTATCATAAACAAAGAAAAACTTATATTGTGCATGTGGAAGCAGATACTTCTAACTTGTCTAATGAGACAGTCGTAATTAGTTTGCTAATAGTAGAGTGAGCATGGTGCTGATCTTTTTCTCTAAAGCGAGAAGGCCATTGTCTGCCACCCTTCTTTCAGTCGGGAGAGCTAGGAATCTAGTTATTTAAGAAAAAGACATACTGTACATAAAGTGTTGTTTCTTGGCCTCTGTAGCTGTAATATTACAGTAGGCTCTGTACTGCAGAGGTTTTTCGCCAGATTGTGCCAGCCACTTGGGGGTTAGTACAGTACACTGTGTGTGGATTAAAAGGAGCCTAGCTCAGCAACTGCTTTCTGCCCCGCTTGCTCTATTGTATTAAAATCATTAGGCAACTGCGTGTGCCCGATTTCCCCACAGGGGTGGTGTGAGTTGCGGGTTGTGCCAGTGATTGTGCAGTGCCCTCTGAACTTACACGCGGGACTGCATGGATCGCTTTCCCCCCCCCCCCCCATTAGAAACAGAAGGAAGCAAGAACATTCATTCTTCACCCTTTCCGTTGTAAGATCACAATTGTGACTCGATCCATCATAATCAGTCGTAAGTCACAACAGCCAATTTAACACGAATCGATGTTTATGGAAAAAAATCATTTTGGGCTGTTTTAGTTATCAGTTTTAGAACAGTATCTTGGCTTTCATATTCTGCATGTCTTAATGCCAAATAAGCTTAAGCTTTTTAATGCAAGATATCAAAATTAAAGTAACATTGGAGTTGTGCAGGCTGTGCACCACCCATCACAAACAACCGCGTCAGCTGCGTTCGTGGCTACATGCTTTAGTGGTCTGTACGTCTCAATGTCAAGAGTAAATGTCCAATCAAAATGACTCAGGGAGCACTGAGCCTAACTGTTGTTCCTGTAAATTTGTCTGCAGAGTATTGAAGACTTAATCGCACTAGTTTGAAATTGCACATTCAAATTTGCATTTCGTTATGGATTGCTTTCACTCTGTTAGAGCCAGTTTCCCTGCTTCTTGACTTTTTCATTAACCTTTATCAGAAGGCAAAAAATGCATTTCACTTATGAAGCTTGTGTAAGCAAACTATTAAGCTCCCAGACTTCATCATGTGCAATATAGTTAACTTAGACCACCAATGTTTGTACAGCCCTTCGCAGATTGATGGAATGGTAATCCAAGACACCACACGCACTTCCATTTAATTGGATCAATAATGGAACCAAATATACTGTCATGCTCCATTTGATGAAATGTATTGGCCTATGTTCTCACCAGTGATATGTCATTGAATTATATTATCAGTAAAGGTGTTTTTCATTTTCCATAGTGGCACGATACAGTTTTCTCACATTGCTTTGACTCTGCTTTCACCAGCCTGGCAGATATACCGTGTGAAACACCACACAGAATCAAAGTTTACAGTTTTCCATTTTTTTTTTTTTGATTACAAAAACATGAGTGTAAACACGACCATCTGTTGTTGTTTTTCTTTTTTTTTTTAAACAAGTTTCCTTTTCTGTTAATGCCAAGGATATAAAAAGCGGCATTACATTGTTGTCACCTTAACATCCTCCACAGAAAGCGAATAAATGGTAAATCAGGGAGACGGTACACACCGGGGCTCCCGTGTCCATCCTCTGCACATAATTACACAGGAAATGTCAGCAATTTGTCTCTTACTGTATGTCCCCGTTACTGACATCCTGTCTCCGAAGGGGCGCGTCACTGGATGACGGTCTTTGAAATACACCATCCCCTGGTGGGGTGCTAAGTCACAGCACAGATGGGGAGGGGAGGTTTTCATAAAGATGAAGGAAACAGGGTGTCTGAGTGGGCTGGTTCTCAGCAGGGGGGGCGGGGGGGGGGGGGGGGTGAGGGGGGTGTTGTAGATATTAAATTATGAGGAACATGTGTGCATTCACATTCAGACAGAGGAAAGACAGGTAGGATCGGGTCTGCCGCACGGAATTACAAAAGCAGATGGCACAAATTTTCTTGAGCTGCTGCGGTTTTTTCGGACGGTAGAGTTGCCATGGCTACCTGCTACCCACGCAAGGGAATCTTATCCCCTGCCTCAAGCGTCACCGTAGCTCTTGGCCGTCGGACCCCGTTCTCCGAAACAGTTCTGGCATTTAAAAAAAAGCCATATCCTTAACAGGCCCTGTGGGGCAGCACGGGTTAGAGCTACACAGTGTTTGTACAAAGGTGGAGGGGGGTATAGGGCTGAACAACATGTGATGGAGAGAGACAAGGTCCTGTATTCAGATAGATAGATAGGTAGATAGATAGATAGATAGATAGATATAGATAGATAGATAGATAGATAGATAGATAGATAGATAGATAGATAGATAGATAGATCTGTTCATACAGCTACTCTGTCAGGGGTACTCTGAGTATCAGGGGGCAATATCAGCTCAGGAGGTAAAAGCTGTCTTCTGGCAGTTGGAGGGTTGCAGGTTTGATCCTCTGCTCTGGGTGTGTCGAAGTGTCCCTAAGCAAGACCCATAACCCCTAATTCCCTGCTACTCATCTCCACGTCCTGCTGGCTGCAGTGTCTGCAGGTATTTGCTCCTACCGTGCTCTATACCACCTGATTTCACTCAAGATTTTACCTGCTTGGTTCAGTTCATAAGCTACTGTCATTACTGAAATCAGGTGGTGTTGCACACGGCTGCAGCAAATGGCTACAGATAGAGTTGAGTAGCGTTTCGAACAATTAGGGTAGTTCCCAACAAGCTGGTTGCTCCCTTGCATGGCAGCCTTTGCCGTCAGGTAGGCGAAATTAGGGTTGAAATGAAAACCTGTAGGACGGTAGGAACAGGATTGAACAGCCCTGCCTTACACGGTACAGTACAGTCAGAGGCTCCAACGCAAACACTCGCTTTGCTTTATCTGTCATTCCTAGTCCTGTGTCTCCTCCTCCTTTCTTTTATTAATCTGGTGACATGTAGGAGCAAGACAAAAAGCTAAATATCTAACTCACTGCCACCGATTGTTCTGGGGATTTACATGTATTCTTCCCATTCAGAACCTGGTGGGAGGGTCCATGGGGATTGTGTGGGCAGCGGAAATGTGTCAATTCTGAATGTAACTAACACACTAGTTTTGCCTGGCTGATAAATTGGGTCAGACTTTCTTGTACAGGTCCAGTAATTGTTGCGGCTGAGATCAGAGGCACAGCTAAGAGAGCCAGACAAGCTGTCCTGGAGCTCACCTTTCCTGTCCATCGACATCTGAGCTAGGGGACCGGGGGTTGGTATTCCCCCAGAAGCTCACAAACCCCAGTGGTTATTGGAGGAATTACAGCTTATTAATAAGCCTCTGGTGCCAAAAAGCTAATTTCCCCATTGAAGTCCATGAAATTAAAATAGTAGTACTATTTATGGACAGTACTTTTACATTCTAAAATTTCATCACACTGAACTAATTACTCTCCAGGGAACACAGAAGGGGATAAAAGACTTTTCTAATTCCCATTCATTCCTTCCTGTTTAGGTACCCAGTGTTCAAGCTCTGGTGCCAAAGAAACAGCCCCAGTGCTAAAAAAGCCCCATAGTTGTTCATGGTAGCCTCCGTGAACTGGCTTCTCACTCCGTTCCGTTGCTCCCATAGGAATCCATTGGAAGCGGTAAACAGAAGCCGTCTCCAGGTCTCATACAGTATATCTCGGTGGTCTGGGCTCTGCGGTGCTGTGCCGTGCAATGGGCTGTCGCAGTGATGAACTCACCATAGCGATTACTGAGCCCACATGATCTATATCGGCCGGGTGAAAGGGTCGAACACGGCTGTCAATCTGCACATAAATCCGTCACCTTGTTCAGAATATTGACCTACTGCAGGGGCTCATCAGCATCTTAGGAAGAAAGAAATAGCACACTTATTCAGAGGAGAAGGGCCAGACCGGTCGAAGCTGACAGGAAGGAGACGGTAATACAAATAACCACACATTACAATCGTGGTATGCAGAAGCGCATCTCTGAACACACAACGCATCAAACTCTTAAGTGGATAGCCTACAGCAGCAGAAGACTTAATAAGTCTAAAAAACAAGTCTAATAAATACCTAATAAAGTGTTCACTGAGTGAATTTACTGTTCTTATTTTATATTATGGTTTCTCCAACAAACTGAATTATAAGAAGACTAACCATAATGAAATGTATAATAATTGTTGATTGAAGCCTTTGAATGAATAAGAAATAGAAGAAAAATTTAGGAAATGGATTTGAGGTATCACAGGATGGAGAGAGCGCGAGCTCTTTCCACCACTCTTGATTCTCAAAACTCCTTAATCAGGTGATTGACATTAATTTTTGTGCCCAGTATTTTACATCCAAATTGTCATTGGCATTGGTGCATTTACTCTCTTGGCATTAGAAAATATATATTAGCCTTGCATTGGAAGAGTTGTACCACGAGAGATGATTAAAAACCTGCAATAGTGTGGATATAAAAAGCCTATCTGCCATACCTTATCAACAGAGCCAGCAGCAGCTGCAGCAACCCCATAAACAGCCGTCTTTGTGGCCCTAACAGTCAAATAAATCCACGATAAGACCGGCTCTGTCCCTGAGCGCTCGCTCTCTCTCTCTCTCTCTCTCTCTCTCTCTCTCTCTCTCTCTCTCTCAAAAAAGAGGTTGAGGGTTCAGAGGGCCTTCCAGCCGACACAGAGCTAAGAGATGAAACCTGACCGGAATGCCTATGGGTTCTTTAGCCACTGAAATGAAAACAGCCCCATGAATCATGGCCTTTGGTGTTGGGCCTGTGTGACTGTACTTTATAACACAACTAATGTGTTGCACCACGCACCCACAAAACTGTATCACCACAAACTTGTGTTCTCACTAAGAACACACAGCAAAAGTTACACTGTTAATTTAACTGATACTGTACTGCAGATCATTTCATGTACTCTATCAACACTGAACATTTCACTCTGCAAACATTAGGGCAGCATGAAATGAGTGATTTGAATCTGTTTTCAGTTCACATACTGATCTATTTCTGAAAAGCTGAAACCCTCCTTCCCTTCTCCTGCCCCCAGGGGGCAGCCTGTAGCCTTGTGGCTAAGGTACCTGACAGGGGTCTGGAAGGTTTGTGGCTCAAGTCCCGGTGTATCCACAATAAGATCCACACAGCTGCTTGGCCCTTAAGCACGGCCCTTAGCTCCAAGGGGCATTGTTTCCCAGCTTAGTCGAATCAACTGTAAGTCACTTTGGATAAAAGCTTCAGCTGAATGGCAAATTAAATAAAATTAATTAAACTTTACGTCATTTGTTTTTCATTCATGAATGATTCAGCCCAGGTTTCTTACTGTATGCAAAGCTCAACAGAATACCATATTATTCTTTATGTTTTATTTATGCAGAATTTGTTTATTGCTTGTTAGGCTACCGTAGGCCTACTTCAATAGCAGCCACTGTACAGTAGTCTCCTGACAGTGCACTAAGGGATTTCTCTGAAGATGGGATTTCTCTAGGGAGATATCTTTGGAGAGTCTATTTTTTGCAGTAACTGTTATGCTGGGCGAATATAATTTTGGCAAAGGAAATGATCCTGGACATATAAAGGACTGGCCAAAGAGCTAGGCGCGCATCCAACATGGAGACATGGAGGAAACTGTTAAGGCTCGCGCAGTGAGCAGCTTGTCGCCGCCCTGGTAACTGCCAACCGCATCACAAAAATAATGTTTTTTTGTTTCCCACGTACACGGAAGAACGCTCCATGAATAAACGATTTAGGTTATTTGCATTTTTAATATAGAACACTATCTGTACATTTCTTTTCAGCTCCTTTTTGGTCCCGGATATTAATTTATTTAATTTTACGCTGAGATTAGTCGATGGTGTTTATTGTCTGAAAGATAGAAGGTTGAATTAAATCAACAAATGTCCTTAAGTCAGAATCAAAGTGAATCCGGGTAAACAAAAAAAATTGGGAGCTTCACCTGAATTACTGTTCAACGTTTGCGTTAGTCTTTAGTGCAACAACATTTCTTTAACACAGTCATTGATTTCACTAAATGTTACTTTCAAAGGAAAGAAGTTGGGATAAAACAGCACTCCCAAAAATGGGGGTTCAGACAGGTGGAGGAATTTCCACATTTCACATCCTTACTGACCAAATATTGATTGAAAATTAATTAATACAGCTATCGGGTTAACCTTCTCTAGATCAAAAGAAAGAGGCAAGGAAACTAGTAACACTGTAGAAGGATATTCCTATGCATCAGAAAAATCGAAACACAGAAAAAAACTTTATTCTGTATGTTCAATTTCATCTGATGGTGATGAAATTGAGGAACCGAATAGATTAAATTCCTAGACACTTGTATTATTCTAAAATGGCCCACAGTTACACAAGTAATTATTATTATTATTATTATTATTATTATTATTATTATTATTATTATCTTGAGTTGACTTTGCTATGGAGTTCATAAGTCAATTGGGTGTTCCTAAATATCATTTTAACGTATAATTCTAACCACAAATTCATTGAGGTTCATGACTTTGGTAAGCGATCAATTCCATCTTCATTATTAAGTGTAACATTAAAATATCAAATGATATCCTATCGTTTAATCAATAATTCAGTATGTTAGAAGTTACTGAGGACCTCGCGCAATAATTGGTTTTTGGTCAGTGGGCTACTCCTCATCAACAATACTGACAATTGAATTGTCCAATCAGCGCTCAACATCTACCGGCATATTAAACAAAGCTCTTCTATTGGTTGGACGCCGCGCGGTGATGGGTTAGATTGCTTCACATAAAACCTCCGATTTGACATCGTTGCTATTGCCGAATTGGATAGTGACAGAGCAAGAGGTCTTATCGACATATTCCGCGACCGGGTAGCTTTCCTATATTGCGTTTATAAATCCGTCGGAGAATCGAGGCATCTCCAAAAACAGTGTCATATATGGATGAAATGGAAGAAGAATTAAAATGTCCCGTCTGTGGATCTTTTTTCCGGGAGCCGATTATTCTGCCTTGCTCTCACAATATTTGCCTGGCTTGTGCTCGGAATATTTTAGTGCAGACCCCCGATGCCGAGTCTCCGCAGAGCAGCCGGGCTTCTGGCTCGGGGGTCTCCGACTACGATTACCTTGATTTGGATAAAATGAGCTTATACAGTGAGGCGGACAGCGGCTATGGCTCATACGGGGGCTTCGCTAGTGCCCCGACCACCCCTTGCCAGAAATCCCCGAACGGGGTGCGGGTTTTCCCCCCTGCCGTCCCTCCTCCCCCTTCCCAACACCACTTGCTTCAACACCCCGGCTCCCTACCCCCTATCCCCCGCAACTCCTGCATCACCTGCCCGCAGTGCCATCGCAGCCTCATCCTGGACGACCGGGGGCTCCGCGGTTTCCCCAAGAACCGGGTGCTGGAAGGGGTGGTCGACAGGTACCAGCAGAGTAAAGCGGCCGCGCTCAAGTGTCAGCTTTGCGAGAAGAGTCCAAAGGAAGCCACGGTTATGTGCGAGCAGTGCGACGTGTTCTATTGCGAGCCATGTCGCATGCGATGCCACCCTCCCCGCGGTCCGCTTGCTAAGCATCGCTTGGTTCCCCCGGCACAAGGCCGGATAAGCCGCCGGACTAGTCCTCGGAAAATCTCTACCTGTACAGAACACGAGTTGGAGAACCTGAGCATGTACTGTGTGCAGTGTAAAATGCCAGTTTGCTACCAATGTTTAGAAGAGGGCAAGCACTCCACGCATGAAGTCAAAGCTCTCGGGGCCATGTGGAAACTTCACAAGGTAACGTTAACCCTTACTGTTTAAAACCAGCTCTCATTATTACGATCTTATTCATTACGTACAATGTACCATAGCATTATCACGGATATTTCGTTTTAATTTAAGCGCACACATTCTCGTTCCACCTGTTAATATGTATTTCTGTAAGTGCTATACAGATAATTAATTGGTATAACTTTATTACAGCCTAACCGCTATTCATTCTGACATGGAAAGTGCCGGTTCTCCTGCACTGGTCTAGCTAATAGATTTAAATCACTTTATCTTCTTTCCTCTAAATCCTCTTTGTTCACAGTATTTTACGCTGGCACGACGGTAATTTTACATTGTAAAATCATCGAGATTTCTGACCCCAAAAATGTGTTATTTTGTGCGTTATTACCTTTATTAACATGACCAACGTTTATCTTGGTCATGTTATAACCGTAAATGATAGGATGCTGGAATATAAAGTGACAGGAACAATATAATCGTCACGAATTTTATATAAATGCTTATATTATAAACATACACTTTGCCTGTGACTACGCAAGTGCGTTTGCCTGCTACGACAATCAGCTACTGAGACTATTGGCCATCGATACCAGCAGCATGATTTACTTTGCGGTTCTTGACGTGAAAAAAATGAACTCAGACAATCTTATCTTGGCCAAAGATTGTATATTATATGAATAAAACATACTTTGTACATTTACTTTTGACTTAAACATACCTTAAACATTCATAAAATGGCTTGGCATGGTATGCGAATAGCACTGCTTTTTACATTACATTATTGGCATTTGGCAGACGCTCTTATCCAGAGCTTTCTTTCCTGCATCTTGGTTGCAATTCTGTTTAGTTGCTTGATTGGTCGGTTATTTCATTAGCTTGTAGTTCTGGACACTACTATGGTTCGTGTAACGTACTTGAACATGATGCGCAAAATTTCAAAGTGGTTTGAACTATATGCAAATACAGCAGCAAATAGCTTCACAGGCCAGTTACCCTTGTCCTCTCTCATATTGATGGCCCCCCTCAGCTTTACTGTGTGTTGGGATTCCCCACAATGGTGGAATCACAGATGTGGTGCTGATTCTGTTTTGTATGGTAGGGCTTGCCTTGCAGATTGGCTCAAAACGCAGAAGGAGCCCAGAACACCTCCTTTTGAGTAGCGCACTAAAATGTGTTACCATGGAGAAGGCATAGAGAGCTGGTTCTTTGTCTGCCTCTCGGAGTAACAGCAGCCCAAATTGCTTCAAAGCTCAGTAGAGCCATAGGTCAGGTCCCTATAGTGGACACTGACACAGGCTACTGCGACAGCTGTACCCCCCAATCCCTCAGTGGAGAACCGATCGCAAAACCCCCCAAAATGTAATCCGAGTCCTGCAGCAGTTTCGCTTAGTCTGCTACTCTCAATTTAATGTGGGAGGCATTGTATGCTAATAACAGTCCTTCATGTTTAATTGTATATTATGATCAAGCTTTTAAAACTTTGTTTGGAAAATGAGTCCACTCCACCTTGTATTTAGTTGTTTTTCAGTTGTTCAAGATGCCTACTTTGACCACAGAAATGAGAGAGTGAACAATGCAGACTTGTTATTTTTCTCTTTCGGAAGCGCAAAGGGGCTTCCTGAAGATTAGATGTTGGTATTTAAACACAGTGTGTGTGTGTGTGTGTGACCCAGATGTCAGCACGGTTCATTTGGATGTTATTTTGGTGCCTCAGCCTTAGTTGGCCCCTGTAAGAGCCCATCAAAGAGCAGATTCAGCCCCGTTCGCGCTCCTCTGCCATTAATGTCCGCCCACGAGGACGCCCACACCTCATCACTCCCAGCGGCAAGTGGGCGATTGCACAGCGGGGTCGGGAGAAGACCAAATATAGCTCCCCGTGTGTCACTCTGCTCTCAGAGACCCCCGGGCGGCACAGTTGTCACACCTTGCCATCAGCACAGGGGCTTAGCGATGGTCTCCAGTCAGAAGCTGATACGGGCGGCCTGATAACTGATTTGTCTGGAGGACGGGGGGGGGGGGGGGGGGGATATTCACATATTCATTTGACCTGGAGTTTGTGCCTCGTTTAGACACAGATGGTATTGATGGCGTGCGCGTTGAAAGATATAATGCGAGAGACCATTTTGCCATGGAAATGACTCGTGTGAAAGTGTACAGGGTCCTTTATTTTACGCTTTTACGCCTCGCCGTGCCGCCAGCGCGGAGCCGGGGCGCTCGTCCGCGCGTTTCCATAGCGCCGGCTGGAGGGGCGCTGCGTGCGTCTGCCGTGCGACCTGTCATCTGGAGCTGTTGCGCGGGGAAGCGGAGCAGATGGTCGCGGGGAGGGCAGGCTAGCCGCGAGGCGGGCGGGCAGCTTCCAGACCCAGCAGACATTCCTGGGGCTTGAGGGAACGCTGCCAAGAGGGAAAGTGAGAAAACCGAGAACTCTTTAAGATTGTCGCCGGCTAGCCTCCGCAACACCGAGCTTCCAGAGTCCGTGGTTCATCGATTTTCATCAAACCCTGTTCCTGGAGATCTACCATCCTGTAGGTTTCCGCTCAAACCCTAATGAAGCATACCTCACTCAACAGCTAGAGATCTTGTTGAGCTGATAATTAGTAGAATTGCGTTCGCCAAATTAGGGTCTCCAGGAACATGGTTGGATATAGCCCGGACTGCCTCATTGTGGAAAACCATGCATTCCTGTACACATCTCCTGTGGTTAGTTTTTCTTTTGGAATTTGCAAGAATGTATAAGCTTCAGGTGGTTTTGGAACCAGGGCATGTATTACATATCCGTTATTGGTGGTTTTGTGCTCTGTACTGGTACAGTCTATTAATCTAGTGCTATCAACCCTGATAAATGTATCAATTTCATTAATAATGATTGGTCATACATAACCCTTACAGTAAGTATGATACTTGTCTCATAAAATGTCTTTTTTTTTGCCTCCAATTAAAAATGATTTTAATTGGAGGTATTTCTGTTCTACTTTTGTTGTATTTCTTGATGCCGAAGAGCACACTATTGCGTCCATGGGGCCATTGTTCCAGATTTAGAGCAAGACAGTGAAGGGTAAAATCACTGGGTTTGACTAAATTGTGTTGTCGAGCGAACAGCCATTCTAGCACAATGGCGCACTCTGTCTCTAATGCTAATCAGCGCGTTACCGGGGTGTTTAAGATAAGAGTAATGTGACGTGCCCGTCACTGAGGCCGGTGTTGCCGTATCCGGGCAGTGATGAGTGGGATATCAGTCCCCTGCTGTTCAGGCCTCATCGCGCCTCCAGTGGGCCCTGTATCTCATACCCGACGACCCGTATCGAGCCCGCGGCCTGGGGTCGAACCACGTTCTCACGTCACTATTAATCCTGCTGCTGTACTTCAAAATGTGAACTCCGTCAAAAAACGCTTCTAGAACAATGTCTACGTATGTTGAACATTTAGCGACGTTTTTTGAAAGATTTTAAAGTGAAACAAATAGCCCATCCCTGAACATTTTGCTGAAAAGTACAAACAAATACACAGTATATACAGTATAGTATACACTAAATGAGCACTTTATTAGGTATTTATTACTTATTACTTATTCTACTTCTGCTGCTGTAGCCTATCCACTTAAGAGGTTTGACCCATTGTGTGTTCAGAGATGCTCTTCTGCATACCACTGTTGTAATGCGTGGTTATTTGTGTTGCTGTCACCTACCTTGACCAGTCATGAGCTCTCATTAACAAGGCGTTTTTGCCCACAGAACTTCTGCTCACTAGATGTTTTTTGTTTTTCACACCATTCTCTAGAGACTGTTATGCGCGAAAATCTCAAGAGATCAGCAATATCTTAGATACCCTGTCAGGCACCAACAATAATTCCATAAGTCACTTCCCCATTCTGATGTTTGGTCTGAAAAACAGCTGAACCTCTTGACCACGTCTACATGCCTTTATGCAATTATTTGCTGCTGTGTGATTGGCTGATTAAATATTCGCATTAACAAGCTAGTGTACAGGTCTACCTAATAAAGTGCTCACTGACCGTACGTACACACTGCCGTGATTGATGCGTTGCTTCTCATTATCGTAAAATTGTCGGAAGTCGACTTCCCAGGGAGCCAGTGCATATCCTTGATTGAACTGCTGACATGGCGGGCCCCACACACAGCGGTTTCATTAGAGACAGCCCTATCCTCCGGTGCTGACTGGCCACCCTCTACCACACTTCCTCCGATTGCCTTTTCACTGATAGCACTCCCAGAGGCCCTCTTTTCGTCCGGTACACCTGGCAGTTATTTTCTTCTAGAACTTTCTAGGAACTTTCTAGATACAAATGTGTGTGGGGTTTTTTTTAATCTAGAATAATACAACATTTTGAATAACTTCAGGACAGTAATTGAATTTGCCTTGCTATTATTAAATTACATTTTAGTGAATGCAGAGAAATTACATACTGAGCGGTATTTGGTTATAAAAAGAGGAGACTCTGTTGTACCATACATTTCCGGAATATACCCTGAACTGTACAATAATGTGCTGCTTTGGGTACTAATAAGTACCTTTTACAAGCAAAAAAGGTACAAATGAATGATTAGACCCATGGCTACGGGTACAATTTTATGTACCTACTGGGTACCATCTGGGTACTATGTACCCCAGCGACAAGCTTTTCTATCTCTTTCTTCTGAGAATGTAGCTCAGTGTAATGCTATATCCAGAGTGATACTCCAACATTGAAACTGACACTAATACTATAATAGACAGTTTGGCCTGCCACCATCTGGTCCTCCATAAGTCTTATACCTGAAGCATTCTGCATTTGGCGGGCTCCCTTAGCTGTTTCCCTGCTTAGCCCACCAGTAAAATTCAGGGTCAAAAGCCACTACCCAAGGACACAAGACTACAGGAGTATGTCGGGTAATTGGCTGGGAGACGAGAACAGACGGCTTTGGCTGTTAGCAGGGATTCTCAATTACCAACTGAGCGAATTAAAGAGCTTGGGAAAGTGTGTCACTCACGCAAGGCTAGCAGCAACAACACCCTTCGCTGCTGCGGAGCACTTAGCTTAGCATATCTTTATTTTGCTTTTTATTATTTGTTTTTGAAAGACACAAAGAAATACCTACTTCTCACAGCTTATAACTTTAATAACTCATAATTCGTGGGTTGGAAGCGCTGGTGTATTAGCCCGACCAAGCTCCTCTTGGTGAGGTGTTTCACTCAATCACAGACTGAACGCCGTCTTTACCGTGGGGCGCCGAGATGGAGGCAACATTTTTTGTGACTCTGCTCAAGTTAATTCCAGTGTCCCCGAGCCAAGAGTTGCATTAGGTGCCATTTGTCAAAATGCTCCCTCGCTCTTCTGTCCTGGAGCTGCGAGATTAGAAGGTTTAGATTATAACGCGCCACTGATTTTTTATCGAAGCTGGATGCAAATGCCTCTGTCGTTCGCGTTTGCCTGCTGCATGCATAAATACAGCTCCCTGCCAGCGCTCGACTGATTTAAATTTTCAGACCAGGCGCAGTGACTTGCAGATTTCTCTCTGCAAGTCACACTTTGAAGCGTAGCTTTTTTTTAGTAATGTTTATTTATTTCTTTATTTTCGTGTGGTATTGCTTTCAGTTACCAGCAGTGATTGTTCATTAGCATTATAATGTTAGGTTAAGAACATTCTAATCACATATGTGTGATATCATACCCTAACGGATTAAAGTTTGGAGGTTGATTTAGTTCATGTGCAGTTTCAGGGCAGAGTAGAGGTATTTCCCCTACGTAATTGGGGGATATACCTCTACTGCAGCATGAGGGATGTGAAGTATTACGGAGGGCTATGTTTCTGTGTTCCCTCCCGCCAAATGGTCTCTTTTGGGTGGGCAATGCCAATGCAATGCCTTCCCATTTCCAATTTAAAATCCCCTGAAATGGAAACACCCCCGGCCCTCCTTATATCATTTTTTCCTCAGGGGGTGGGGGACTCTGAGCAAGGACGTGAATATCAAACGTATGTTTTCTTATATTTATATATATATATATTTCTTCTTTTTTTACCCCCAAGCTGAGAATCTGCTCTGAGTGGGAAGGGCATGAACGTCCTTGCTTCCATGGCAACGGAAAGTCACTCTGAGACAGGGCGGCAGTGGGGGCGGGTGGCAGGCAACCATGTCAGCGATTTCTCCGATCTCCCCGCAGCCTCCGAGAATGCACAGCTTGGGGCTGTCACTGGTCTCCTATCAGCCATCAGGGAGGGGGCGACGCCTGGCTGCTCACAATCCCTCCCGAGTCTCAGCCCCCGTTTATCCGTCGCGTAGAATCACCACTTCATTAGTCCTGAAGCACAGATGTAGACATTTTGGGGGTTTGGAGACAATTGGAATTAATTGAAGCCGCATCTCTGGTCGGTTTTATTGATAAATGCCGACTGCTGAAGAGCTCGCGCGTGGCTAATTGCGTCTGGCTGTGTTAGCTATACATGAGCAACCTACTCCATTCATTTTTAATGTATCCTTGCGATATCACCACTGTGAAACACCGTGCCCCTCCAGTAAAACCCGAATGAAATGAATATCTCTGAATCTAAAATTGAAGATTCATAAGCTGCATAAGCTAATTGGAGAGTTTTAAATGTTTTGTTTGGCGTTCTCAGTAATGTGACAAGGACGATCAAATCACAAATGAATTATATAAATTAGTGCTTCCATTTCGCATGTTCATATGCTGCAATAAAAGCAATAGTTTAATCTGACGATGGAAACAAGACAATAAAATTGCCAGTTGTCAAACCAAAGCATAAAACTAAAGGTTTTCTTCCACCATTCCCAAGAATAGATTCATTTCCCTAACAAATAATAATCTTTGATTATACTAGACAATAGCAGTCAAATGTACATACACTTCCTCTGTGGACTAGATTGTTATGTATCTACTAATATTGCAACATTTACTCGTATTTGATTTAATATCAGTAGTAAGATATTTTCATGGTAGATTATCAAAGCAAATGGTTTATTTAGCTTATTTACTGTATACATTTGCCAATCCATAAATGAACATTGTACTGTACGTGGTATATTGGTAAAAGGGTTAACGAGGAACATTCATTGGCCAACCACCATTTTTCTTTCCAGAAGATGAATTAAATGTCTTCCAATATCCCAGCTTCTATGATTTGTTGTATTCAGCTGTTAAAATGGTGCAGACGGGATAATATTATTTATTTTCCTGTTGGCACACTGAATAGAACGGTGTTTGAAATGCAGTTCAATTTCCTGGAACAAATGTCAAGAAATAATGGAGTGTTGTTTTTCAACCACATTTTCATATGTCTGTGTGCCCGTGTGCACACGCATATCTGTGTTTGTGTGTGCGTTTCCGCGCGGCTACTATGTTGACAAATCGCACAAATAGTTTAGTAATGTAAGTGGAATTTGTGCATGGCCACACTTGACAAACGAGGACCCAGGGAAGCGTGTGCTGGAGTCTTAAGCTCTCCCCATATAGCACAATTGCTTTTCCGTTGCGTTACCCCCCACCAAGCACAGCTGTCGCACGTGACATCATCCCGAGTGCTGGTGTCTGCCCAGGTCAAGACAACTGACTTCAGCTGCTGTCCAGGGCCGCAATTTCCAGGAAAAATAGACTTCCTCGGTTCATCCGTTACTTCTGTCTACTTTTACTGTGATCCATCCGCACTGGCAGCGGGGCTACTCTCTCCTTCCATTGTTTATCACAGTTTATCATTTTTAGCATCAATTGAGCCAGCATCATTATAGTTATGGTGATTTATGACCTCCTCCTCAACTCCCAGTGAAAGTAGGCCAACGCCAAAAATACTACTAGGAAGTTGAGCAGCTAAAACTTCGACAGATGACGGACAACTATCTGGAAGACGAGCTAAGCTAGCCGGGCTGCCTCCAGCTCTGCAATTAGATGGCAGAGATGGGTGCTCTGACTGCCCTGGTTTTGCCCCTGCTTGTTCGTATGCTGATAACATTCGAGTAAACTGGCAGGGCTTCAAGCAATTAAAAGAAAATCAACATGCCGCGTCCATCTCCGGAGGTGGCTCGAGCAGCACTAAACTCGCAGATAATGAATTTCACATTGAAAAGTCAATTTGGACTAAAAGAGTGGGACCGAAAATAGATGCATTCTGCCGACACTATAATTAGATATTACCTCTCCTCGCCAAGCCGTCTTATATGTGCACAATGGTGCCATAGAGACTCCGTTCATTCTCTATTCAGACCCTGCTCAGGCTCCGTGCATCGTAAAGAAAAGACAAGGGTAAGATGCTCCACGTGACGCTGTGACGCCCTTCCCCCATGCTCCGGAACATTCTTTAGACGTCGGAGTGAAAACTATTGTAAGCCCCGTCAACCTGAATCGAGGTCACTTGTTTATTTGTTCGCTGGCAATTAAGCTGATTAATTAGCGTGGGACATAACATTTCAGTGAACGGAGCCCGGGTGGAATTTTTTTAAAAATAATTAAACTCCCAGTCACTGCGACAGACGATCAATAAATACAAATGAGTCTGGACCTCGACAGCCAAAGCAAAGTAGTTCCATCTCAGCTCCTGGCAGCAGGTGTGCACTGCTAATAAACAAGAAATAAGTCTGCACATGTATCTTAGTTTTATATTTAGACTTAAAATCTTTTTCTATGACTTATTTGCCAATGGGGTGAGAAATTTTCAAACAGCAACTTAAAACAAACTAATATTTTCTACTTGAGAGAAAAAAATAAGATCTTAAGTCTTATTGCAAGACTAAAAAACACTTGCTAAGACAGCCATTTTGTGTGTCTGTGCTTGGTAAATTAGAGAATTCAGGAAATATGGGCGTGACTTCGGAACACGCCGAGCTGCAGTCTCTGCTCTTTCAGTGTTGTGTGTGTTTGATCTCTCCTCCCTATCAACACTGCTGACGGGATCTGCCATGGCCATAGACACAGACAAAGTGGGTGGCCGGTAGCGTAGTGGTTAAGGTGCATGACTGGTGGTTTGATCCCCGGTGTAGCCACAATAAGATCCGCACAGCCGTTGGGCCCTTGAACAAGGCCCTTAACCCTGCATTGCTCCAGGGGAGGATTGTCTCCTGCTTAGTCTAATCAACTGTACGTCGTTCTGGATAAGAGCATCTGCCAAATGCCATTAATGTAATAATGTAATGTAATAAATAGAGGCCAGCCGGGGGAATGTAACTCTGGCACGACGCCAGTTGAATGTCTTGATTCTGCTCCTTAGTCTGGCATTTAAGCGACTTAATCTAATTCATTTCGAAAAGAGGATGGAGGCGCAGTTCGGTTCGGGATGATTTTCTTCTCTGTAATAAATAAAGCCCCCAGACAGATCGGACACACTCCGTGGGAACTCCGCGTTTTCAGACTCAGAAAAGCCAAAGCTCAACTGGATCACAAGCATCCATCCATCCATCCATCCATTATCTTAACCCGCTTAACCTGAATAGGGTCGCTGGAGCTTATCCCAGCATACATTGGGCGAAAGGCAGGAATACACCCTGGACGGGTCGCCAGTCCATTGCAGGGCACACACACACACACCATTCACTCAAGCACTCGTACCCACGGACAATTTAGACTCTCCAATCAGCCTGACCTGCATGTTTTTGGACTGTGGGAGGAAACCCACACAGACACGGGGAGAACATGCAAACTGCTACCCACTGCACCATCCGTGCCACCGGATCACAAGCAATGGATCTCAAATAAAAGTGGCTGTTCTAGGGTAATGCTTTAAATTATGAATTGAGCCGTCTCATGAAATGTCAGTGTTTGGTAAACACACAATTTAATTAACAATGTAATTTCAAAATTGTACATGAATCGCTTTAGTAGTTTTTCTTGTGGGATTTGTGTTTACTAGTTGAACAAGGACAGGATGAAACTTTGAAATGATGAAATAATAAGAACATTAATAAGAATATTGCGTTCTCAACAAATGATCTGTAAAATTATGGGACTAGATTACACAATGGATATCTCAATCCATTTTTGTGGGACATTGTTTAAACTTAAATGGGTAATCATAGATAATGGTAATAATGGATTGCATTTATATTGCACCTTACCTCACCTACCACCAATGTGCAGAACCCACCAGGATGATGCACTGGAGCCATTTTGTGACTATGCTCACCACTCCTCAAGAAGGGAATTTTTGAGTTGGTCAATACTTTTAGCATGGGACCTACCCATTAAGTCAGTTCTATTTAGGGCTGATCAGTTGGTCAGATTGAGAGAAGATTACCCCCTGCTGGCCCACTAATAACCAGGTACTGTACTAAGCAAACTCTCAGCCTTGCTTAGCATCAGCCCTGGGTCGGCACCTAGTGGCCCACAGAAAATAAAAAGAAACACTTGACATGTGGAATATTGTCTGCACTTTAGCACTTTGGTAGCGGTGTATACAAATCTGAATTACTGTCCCACTCCCCACCCCAAGTTGATCAGTTGTCACAAGTCATTTGCTTGGTTGAACAGACATACAGTGTACCCAAGTAAACAAGCTTCGTTACAAATGGGTCCAATGGAGAGAGAATATGTGAATGATGTTGGTGCCATGACGTGAGATCAAATGCTGGCTGAATGAGCAGTGTGTGATCAGCACTAGTTAAGCAGAACACCAGAGACTTGTGGTTTGATTACACTTCATTAGTGGTGTGATCATCTCTCCACAGCTGGCGCGTAAAAAGATTTAACTGTGTAAACGTAATGAGAGAGATAGAGAAAGAGAGAGATAGAGAAAGAGAGAGATAGAGGCTGAGAATGAGAGAACAGAGAGAGCAAACCAGTATCTCCATAGCATCCGCCAACTTCCACTAATCTTGTGGCCTTCAATTCTGCTTTTATTCGTGAAATCACTGCGGGAGAATAGGATCATTCTTTTATTGTTTTTGATGATCAAGTTCTCCAGTTCACCAACAATAAAATAGCTATCATTAAAAGTTTGCATCTTAATTCTTGTTCCCGGGCTGTCGTTCTGGGTTCAGTCCCCAAAGCTTGATTAGGTAATATTCCAGGCGATGCATGTGTGCCAGCAATTTTTGGACAGCACATCATTAAAATTCCATCCATCCATCCATCCATTATCTGAACCCGCTTATCCTGATCAGGGTCGCAGGGGGCTGGAGCCTATCCCAGCATACATTGGGCGAAAGGCAGGAATACACCCTGGACAGGTCGCCAGTCTATCGCAGGGCACACACACCATTCACTCACACACTCATACCTACGGGCAATTTAGACTCTCCAATCAGCCTAACGTGCATGTCTTTGGACTGTGGGAGGAAACCGGAGTACCCAGAGGAAACCCACGCAGACACGGGGAGAACATGCAAACTCCGCACAGAGAGGCCCCGGCCGACGGGGATTCGAACCCAGGACCTCCTTGCTGTGAGGCATCATTAAAATTCAATCATCCAAATATCTGTATGATAACACGGTAAGTGGGTATAATCGTATATACAAGTGGAGCAGCAACGCAACTGAGAGTGAATCTCCACTGAATTAAGCGTACTGTACTACGGAAGCAGAAACATCAACCACAACCCGCTCTTTACATATAAGAAAGATTGCCTGTGTGCCTTAAAATAAATTCGCAGCACGTCTGTTGCGAGAGAAACCCAAGCTGTCGGTGGCGTTCCCCCTACCGGAGCGCTTCCTTTGTAACTTCCCGTCGTAGTTGGAGCCGGGAGTGGGAATGATCTCTCTCAGGAACGCCAGCGCTGCACACACACACACCCACGGCGGGACCAAGAACCCACTGCGCAGATCTGCAGGGGGGCTGCGCAGATCCACTTTATCTTCATAACCGTGGATATCACCACCTGTTTGGGGGGCTTCTCCAGACATGCGTCTGTAATTACCCACTCCCATAACCAGGGAACCCCCCTGCTGCAAATGCCTTCAGCGTGCTCCCAGTGGAGCAGCAGGTCAGTCTTCCTAGAGTGAGTTTAATTCTGATTTAATTTCAGGTTTCGGTCTGAAATTAAGACGTTCCTGCCTGGCTTAAAAACGCGTAGATAAAAAAAGATAAAATGGATAAATATAATTAGTATTCTCTGTAGCTCTAGAGCAGGGGGTTTTCAACCTTTTTGTACTGGCTGTTGAAAACCCAGGAACTTCAGTCCAACATAAAACCCCCGGTGCTGAACTGCCATGGCTCAAATTGGCTGAGATTAATGCTGTGTGACACTCTCACTGGAGATAATGGCAAACCTAACTGTGTACCTGACTGGAGAAGAATTCCTCAGTCCCCTCCACATTATCAGCATTCCTGTCACTGGAGACGCACCCTTCCAAGAGTCCTTTAAAGTGCAAGTAAATCTCAAGTCTCCCTACTGATATTTTTACACTGAGAATGATGGTAGCGATGATCACAAAAAAAGCTAAAGAGGGGAAAAGGACGTAAATTTTCTCCTCTGTATGAAACAATGAAACTGCCAGCACTTCTAGATCTACGGTCGAAGGCGGATACAGTTTTCCAGTTCTGAACAAGAGCCTTCCCTCTAAATGGCAAGCGAGCGATCCATCAGTGTCACTTTCCACCTGAAACGGTTGAGTGGACAAACAAAGAGGGAGAGTGTATATTTGATCCCCGTCTCCCCCCCCCTTCCACTAAAGCGTGTTCAGTTTCGTATTTAGAAGTGATACGCAATGTTGGGCTTCATCTCTCCTGATTCATAAGGAATCACCAGCCATTGGGGATGTGGTTTTCCTCCCTGATATTTCAGACACTTTTGTGACCTTTGAAGGCTCTGCTGTCTCGCAGGTTCTCTGTTGAGCTGCAAAACACGGTCATGCATCAGAAGACCGTACGCTGTTTCTTAGAAGTTGCATTTCAAGGGCACAGACTGTTCTGGAACAAAGGTCCGTTTCTCTATCCGGACGTCGACGGGAAAACAGGAACACGGAGTCCCTAAAAACCTTGTGTGAGAGAAGCTGAATGAAATACCGAAGAAGACAGAGAGCATTAGCCTCTGTGTGTGTGTAAATGGCTGGCATTGATATAGCACTGTTATCCAAAGCGAAGTACAGTTGATGCTTCACATTCACCCATTCACACACACGGCATTTGGCTGCCATGCAAGGTACCAACCAGCTCATCAGGAGCATTTGGGGTTAGTTGTTGTGCTCAGGTACGCTTTGACACAGCCAGGGCGGGATCGAACTGAAAACCGTTTGACTGCCAGACGACTGCTTTTGCCGCCTGGGCCAATGTCACCCCACTGTGTAAGCAGAGTCCGGTGTCTGCTATCAGTAGACCTTCATGTCACACCTGTCCGTACCTTTATGGTACATGACACAGTCTGCTGCTATGGGACTCATGAAATTCTTTGAATCTGAATTTAGCATGACGTTTCCCGGAGATTCCTCCCGTTCCTACCGTTGGAAATTACATCTGCGGATACGTTCTCCTGTGACAGATTCGCTCCATTGCTTGACTGCAGGGAGAGAGAAAAAAATTGAAAAGCAAAATGGCCAAGAGCCTCGCCTGAATTATTCATCGGCAGCACGTGTTCCAGTGTGCGTAATTACAGAGCTGATTGCTTTGCAAGTAGGACATCCCAGGCACCTCCTGGAATCTGTGCGTTTACATCTGAATTAATGCTCAGCTGGTGGAGCTACATCCTCAAACCGTACCCCAGTAATAAAATCTGATTAACAATGGCTTTCACACTTCCTTCCACTAGATCTTGCCCCTTCTTGGACCATATTTATAAACCTACTTAATTCTACTTTGAACGGTCCGGGCACTGTGTAATTGAAATATACGGCATAAACAATGGCTTAAACAAGGCTGCCTCCATCTGCAGTTAGCAGTTAGCTGATCAAGCGTGCAACAAAACTGCCTTCATCCTGAATTGTTGAATATTTAAAAGGGCTGAGCCGCTTGTGAGGATTTGACCTCGTTTCAATATGTATGCGCTGTCACAGACGCGTAGACGTATATGTTTCTTGCTATGCTGTGTTTCAAGAGTTCTCATTTAACCTTCCTGATCGACTGGAGCAGGGTTGCTCAAGACTGGCCATTGTGGTCATTCTCACCCTCTAATCAGGACTGATTTAAGCCTGGGACACCAGGGGCACGTTCAGTCTGAAAATGTTTTGCTACGGTTTCTGGGTCGAATGATATGTGTCCTCCCGACAGTGTGCATTGTTTTGTAACAATCTTCGAGGTATATTTGCTCCCGTTGTGATGGATGTGTCGGGGGTGTAGCCTGAATCAATAATGACAGAGGACTATGGTTTAAAGCCCGGAGAACGTACAGAATGGCCTTCTCAGACACACGGTTTGCAACGGGATGTTCAATGTGCCACCGTTTCCGTTTAAATAAACGTTTGACTGTGTTTCGTTGGGGTTCATTGTGGCCCATGTGAGGTAGATCCCTGACCAATCAGTGCCTTTAATCAATCAGTTAACTATCAGGTAGAAAAGAAGAGCAGCAGTACTACTGCACTACTACTCTGCACTTCGTTGTGCGTCGCTCTGGATAAGAGCGTCTGCTAAATGCCATGTAATGTAATGTAATGTACTGGCCCTGAGAGGATCCTTGAACTGGAGTAAGTTTCAGAAGTTTAACCTGGGGACAGATCCGTGGGAACCATACTCGTTCACTGAGGTTCCTCTTGTCCTGGTTAAATAAATATCAATCGACTTAACTAAGTACAGGTAACAAACAGAAGGCAGAAAACATGAAACGAATAAGAAAATTAATATGGGAATACTCTGTGTGCAATTAAAACGGTGTAACTGGAGCCGCACCAAAGCCCTTTTGTGCACTGACAGTAAAAGGGGTCCCAGGGCACTGAGGATAAAAGCGGCTCCAGCACCGATGCTGTGGGAAGCTGCTGTCTGCCTGTGTGAGGAATGTGATTTTCCCATGGTCCCCTGCTCTGCCCTTAGTAACAGCAGCTGTCATGCTTTCCCAGCCCAGGGGTCGCCGGCCCTCCATTTCCTGTCTCATCCCCTTCTTCTTCCCCGTCGAGTTGGCGAGCAGCTGGGTGAGAGGCGGGGGAACGTGACAGGCTGTTTTTACACCGTTCTCATGACGGTAGACCGGAGCGCCGTGGAGAAAAGCAGGGCTGCCTTGTGACCCGGAAAAGCGGACGTTGCTTTTCCGCTTAAACCTTTTTCCCAATGATAATAAAAACCTCCGCTGGGTTGCTTCTGGTCGGCTGGATCCAGCAGTGTTTCCCAGAGAATAGGGTGTGTGTGTGGAGTTTATTCCCATCATTGTGCCGTGTCTAATGACATATGTTCACTCACCCTGTGACCTTTCACATTCTTGTTCGAAATATGATATAGTTTAGCGGACAGGGAACTGGACTTGCAACCTCAAGGTCGTCGGTTTGATTCCCAGGTTGACCGCGGCCCTTCAGTGAAAGACTTAGCCCTAATTCAGTGGTAACCAAAACCGTTCTTGGAGATCTACCACCCTGTAGATTTTCATTTCAACCCTAAATTGGCATACACAATTCTACTAATTAGCTGCTCAAGAAGATCCCTACCTGTTGAATGGGATGTGCTCTGTTAGGGTTGGAGTGAAAACCAATAGGATTGCAGATTTGCAGACAAATTAAAACGTGTATTAAAATTACTGACAGATCCTATGTTGAGGACACTTTCCATGGCTTGCGGTTGGCCTAGATAAGGCGGAAAGCGTGGTGGAGTGAGCACTGCAATCACCCACTGATCCACAGTGGGGAAATCTCCTATTGTTTCACTGAGATGACTCAAATTGCTCTTATCTCAAACCCTCACTGTGCGGCAGGCTCCGCGGTGTGGGTGTCTCGGTGAAAGCCGCTAGCCGTGTGAGGCGTGTCGGGAAACGGAGGTTCACGGCAAGTTAAAGCGGGCCACGTTTTTTTTTTGGGGCGGGTCACGTGTCTGGAAGTTACCGGGTGTCAGTCGGGAGGGCCTTTACCGCGTGTGAGCCGTGATCGGAGCGTGGGCGACCCGGGGCGAATCGCACGGATCTCGGCGCATCCACTGCACAATGAGTGCCGTTCATGTGGGATGGTGAAGGACCTTGAATTGGCCCCGGCAAGTACAATCCTGACTATTCAAACCGTGAACGCCAACTCCGACTGCGTGACGAGAGATGCTACTCTCATCTGGGCAGTACTCCACAAACAATTTCTGGGTCAATTTCATTATTCTGTTTCATATGTATAAACAATGAAAGCACTGAAAAACTAGTGTTCCCCTGTTCACTGGATTTGAGGTGCCCTCATTGCGTACTGGGGTCTACCCACCTGTCTACCCACACTGTTATGATTCGCTCCTTGTGCCACACTCATTGCCGAAATGGGGCAATGCTCAAATGCAAAAAAATGTCTGAACCTCTTGTTTTTCTCTCTCAAGTAGAAGTAGAGAAGTAGAGTCTCTTCTTTAAAGTTACTCTTTGCGTGACAAGTGGTAGATCTTGAAATGAATCAAAACCGTCTTATCTCATTGGCAATATTTTTTTTTCTTATTTAGTAAAAATGTTGTTTTTTGCAGTGTGATCTTAATACTCTGCTGTTTACAGGGTCAGCTGTCGCAGGCTCTGAACATCCTATCGGACCGAGCCACGGAGGCCAAGGAGTTCCTGGTCCAGCTCAGGAACATGGTCCAGCACATCCAGGTACAGGAGTACGGGAGTCTCTCCCCCCTGCCCCCTTCCATCCTCCACCCCCTGAACCCACACCCCAATGTCCCTGCCCACAGCCGCATGTCAAGAGGAAATTGGCTTGGTTCCTCTCAGTATTGTTTGCCGAGAAACAAACCTCCCATTTTTTCAGTTCAGTTAATTTGTAGATATGACTCATTATCATTGTTACTGCATCTTTGCACACTGCTCCACACATTTTTGGCAAGCGGATGCTCTCACCCTCCCCCCCGCCCCACTCCTCCCCATTGATTCTAATTTGTAATAATTCCATTATGAACTGGTCCCAAAGGCAGAGGCATTTGCACGTCATCGGCCGGGACCGTAAAATAATCTGCGCGGGGGGTGGGGGGGTGGGGGGGTGATGTAGGCCAAGCCAATGGGAGAAGGGGGCGGGTGGGGGGGGTGGGGGGGGTTTAATTTTCTGGTTTATTTCATTTCCTTATCCCTTACTGACTGTGTTGAGGCACACTTAACCACACCGGTAGGGATGCACATCTCAGTGACTGTTGCCATGGTGTTGTTGCCATGCAGCCGGCTGACGCTCCAGGAAGGCCCTCAGTGATGTCAGGGTGGGGAACACTGAAGGTGAGGTTCTTATGAGCGGAGCAGGAGCGCTGAGGAGAGGAGAGGAGCGGAGAGAAGAAAAGAGAAGAGCGGCGCACACTCTTCTTCCACTCCCGGCACATTAAACACTCGCCTGTTTCTCTATTTACCGCCCCCCCCGTACACCGTGAAGTGTTGTCGCCTTGAAGTGATTTCATCATGTGATTCGCTCCCTGAACTTAAACTGATTCCCAGAGCCTCGTTGTCATTCACCAAGAGGCAAAACACCACCAGTGCAGATTTAGCAAAGACGTTAGCATCATGTTCGCTTGTGGGGCTCGTGACTTGCAGGGACTTCTGTACATTTACACCCACAATTGGGCCAAAATCCTAAAAAGGACTTCTCCCATTGGCCTGCAGTGTCTTGCTTCTTGAGTATTATACTCTATCAGCCTGCATGACAGTTTGAATCAAGCCCTGCACGGTGATTAGATAATAAAGTGGCTGTTGTTGTAGCCCTTGGTGCTAAACTGGTCTTTTAATAAGGTTACCAGTATCAGTTTGGTTGGATGCTCTTCACTGTGGTCTCCTGTCTACTCCTGT